>NC_136905.1:13506580-13686646 GCF_949606895.1 Notothenia rossii
AAAATACATCATTAAGATATCAATTGATTTATTTATAATATATCAATAAATAATATATCAATATCAATAAATAGATAATATATCAATAAATCAATAATCGTTTTATTTCGATTATGTTGTTTTCATAATCATTGCAAGCCAAAATCGTAATTGCGATTAAAATCCGATTAATTGAGCAGCCCTACTCCACCTTATCATAAAGCTGGAGCTGGCACACAGTAGTTGAATGAGAGGCGTCTAAACTGCCTCAGTGACCGAAGACACTACAGACTCCTCCTTGATGTCCTGCGATTGAACCACACGGTGAACTGAGGTCACTCCGAAGCTGATTTTAAACCATTTTCTTTTTCAGTCTGTGTCATAGTTTCACTTTGCAACTGGCAATCTGGAGAATTTAAGTCAAGTTATGTTTTTGTACTTTTTCTTCTGGTGAGGTAGGTCTAAAGCTTGTTTTAAAGATCTATCTTAAAGTCCTTCATTTTGTCTTTTCATTGTTTTAAGACAATTGCACATAAAAAAGGCAATATGTCTGCATCCACCTGCCAACTCATCCTCACTACGATTACAAAAGATTAAAACATATTGTTTACCCTAAAGTAGCATTAAGAGTATTCACACAGTTACATGGTGCTGTGACCATGTCTTGAAACCCGAAGACTTGTTAGCGCACCCCCCCCACTCCTCCTGACACAGTAGCCATTGTTTCCCAAGGCCTTCTGGGACAGAACAGCTCAGCTCGAGCCTGACACCGCACAACACTGGGAAGTCGATGTGCACAGATAATTGTCTTTTAATCACAACAATCCTCTTTTCTCTGGCCTTGCTCATTTGTTTCTGTCTCTTGTTCGACCTTTTTTGTCTTGGTTGTAACTCTGGTGGCTTTTAGCAAGTTCGACCAGCCCCATGGAGCTTGTGAGCCGAGACTCTGTCATGGAAGCAGAGCTGGAACGAGGAGCAATGGATCCCATACACCTATCAAAAACCTCCAAGTACGATTCAAACATTGATTTACTGTCTATCACCAAGCCCATTGCTAAATGAATATATGTTTTTTGATAATCAAAGGTGAACAGTAGCTGAGTAGATTGACTAACGCACTATAGTTAAGAACAATACCGAAGTACTTGTAGCTTACTTGAGTATATTCATGTCCTGCTACTTTCACTACACTACAACTCAGCAGCAAATATTGTGAGTTCTACTGCACTACATTTAATCTGAGCTTTAGTTACTTAGAAGATTCAGATTTGTAGTACACAATATAGTCAAAGAAAGCATTTTTACAATGTGCTACAACAAATGTACCTTAAGTTAAAGATCTGACTCATAACATGTATCTGCTCAGGATTTAGGTCCTACTTCCTCTCAACACAACCATTCTATAATAAAGACCAGAAAAACAACATCATCGGTCGTTTGTTCTAATCTGAATACACCTGATGTTTACATGTTCCTGTGAACTAACTTCATGTGGTTGTCCATTAAGAACAAAGAAGTGCAACCTGCATAAGTGGTTCAACAAAAACTTCAACATGAGAGAAGGTGGTTACCATCATGTCTCCCACCAATGGGTCCGTCTGGTCTTTTCCACAATTGTGTGTTCTTTAATAACTTGAGAACATGATCCGACTATTATTAAAAGCCCTGGACACCCATAGGTAAAACAGAATGTGCTTTTAATTGTTTTGGCTGATTAAACCTCAGAGCTACGGATTGGACTTGATTGATATTTCTTTCACTCTCAGTTTGGATTTGATGTGAATGTGAGGGCTAAATGACACCTTCATATTAGTACATAGTCCTATGACATCATGTAAAACGTCCTCTTTCTCCGTAAGCTTTCTTTAAATCTGGTTGAATAACATCATGAAATCTGTCAGAATAATCAAAAACACCTATGTTTGTGTACAGGGCCTTTGAAATCACAATACGGTTTGAATTGAATGTCAAGCAGCTTAACACAGGGCTGTTTAGTTTATGTGTGAGATTCACGTTTTTTCAAGGGGGACAATGATGATTTACTAGCTTCTCTAACCTTAAAAAATCATGTTTTAAACACAAAGCAGCTGAGTTAAAAGCTAAATGTATATATAACTATACTTTAGTCACTTTTTGGCTGTGGTGGAAGACATATTGAAGTATTTTACCAGGTGAAAGTAGTAATACAGTCAAAATACTCCTTTTAAAAGATGGCTAACTTCTGAAAAAGAGATATATATTCTACGATAATAATTAGTGAAGTATTTAAGGCAGAAGGAGAAAGGCTTGTTGGTTTTGTTTGTAAACACAATGGTGTGAAGGTTAAGGTTCTTGCCAGCAGGTGAAAGTCAACCCCAGATTAGCCTTGTGCCTCACTATATTCAAATGTTTTCGTATCATGTCCACCATTTTCATATCTTCGAATGAAATGTGCACCTATGATCTGGCACCTGGTGGCTGCTCCTTTTTTTTTTTATATATATATATAGAGGTTGGTGCTAATAAAAATCCAGTTTTACATTTGTTTTTAAGGAAAACCCTACTCAATGTACCTTAAATGTGGACATCCATTTGCTCTTGCAGCTGGTAAAGATGAAACTGATCCTAGTTCAGCTTTTCTACTGCTGTGTTACTTCAATATATCTCCAGTTATTTGTAATCTTTTTTGCTATTTTACGAGAAACCACACACACCAGAGTCTACACAGTTTAAACATACAAACACACTTACACGCGTGTACAGTATGATGGTGAAGACATGGTAGGTGGTGTGTAGGGGAGGGAGGGTGTGTGTGGGCGGGTGAGGGGGCTGTGCTGGACAGAGACGGGTGACAGAAGAACCCACTGAGAATAGATCCATTGTCCCTCTGTCCACTCTACTGGACACAAGCAGTGGACGGCTGCCATTTACAAAACTGCCTGGAAAATTGCATGTTGTTTTTTTTTGTTTTTTTAAATCGGTCCACCTCGTAGTTTTTAAGCTTAATCGTTTTACACTTTGGTGTTTTATTGAATATGCAGAACACAAATGGAAACAAATTATTAACAGCAGGATTCAAATCTATTGCGGTTTGAATGACAATTCCCATGTTGCTCAGGTGTTTCGTTTTTATTACATTTACTGAAAAAAGAGAAACAATTTAGTTAAAAGTCGAGGTCACAAGTTACATTTAAATTGGAACATTTCCCAAAATCAATTTAGGGGGACTATTCCAATATTTAATTTGAGATTCAATAAAACATCAACCCTGTCATCCATTTCCTTCCAACTAGAAAGTTATACTATATACACTTATGTGGTGCTAATGACAAAATACAAGTTGTTAGAAAATCTGTTTTTCTTATTACCCGTTTGCCCAAAGGTTTTGGGAAATCATTTTAAATGTACCATCTCAATGAGGAATTATTGAACCAATTGTGAATTACATATCCAGAGCCCTGACATGCTGCTATTCCTGGGTTACATGGGATTTGTATTCCCAAAGGTCAAACTAATCTCATATATATGCTATTTGGCCTAAATTGCCATACTTCTCTCCAACTGCTTAAACTTGGCATGTTTTGTTAGGCAGGTTGTTTTTATTTATTATCAAAAACATTTTTTTTATAATTTCTCCTAGTACAGGGTTATAGATTGTAGACAGCCATTTTGTAGAAACGAGACAAAATCTATCACTATTTGTCTTGAAAAGTTGTCTCTGTACTTTGACAAATACTGATAAAGTAACATTAAAGGACACAAAATGTAGAATTGAGCCAGGCACCCGAGTCATCTAAAATAATAAGAACCATGTATTTCCACAAGATGACAGTTTAAGTGGCTCTGAAGAGAAAAAATTAAGTTTATTGCGTGATCATTTCTCGTGGCAAGAATTATGAATAAAATAAAACATGATAATTGCCAGTTTTACTTCTCTCCAGACAATACATAATCAAACAGATAGCCTTATACTTCTTTCCTGTGTATCACTATAATCCATAAAAACGTGTGCGAGCATCAAGTGTAGATACAGTACTAATAGGATTTGGTGGGGCAGCTATAGTAATCTCTTCATAAACATCAAACAGCTGTGAGATGTTTGCCCCTTTAGAGATGCCACAAAATAATCACATTATTCGACACATTGACATTATTTTTGAAAATAAATTATTTCAAAGTGAGAACAAATCAAACCCAGAAGACAAAATAAAAACTTAAAGAGTTAAAGATGAAGCAAAACCCAGCAACATGTTAAAGATCTGCTCATAAGGAAATGTAAAAGTAATGAATACTAATGTTGGATGAGAGAGCAGCAGAGCTCTTACCTTATCAGCTGTGGAGCTCAGAGTCGCCTCCTCTTCTTCAGCATTTGCTTTCTCTGCTGCTCTCCCTCCTCCCTCATCTTCCTCTCTCTCCGTCAGCAGATTGGGTCTTTGGCATCAAAACCTGTGAAAAGGGGGGTGGGGCAGCTTCAGGATGTAGATTCACACATTATTTATTATTTCAATCAAATATAATTCTGCTTTTTACAACTTGAGTCTTTTTGTGACCATCCATTGTAGATTTCAAGTACTTGCTGAGATCTGAGAAACATCAATATAGTCTGTAGCAACGGGAACAGACCCAAGATCAGTCAGACAGGTAAATATCATCTAAACCAGGGGTGTCAAACTCAATTTCATCGCGGGCCACATCAGCATTATGGTTGCACTCAAAGGGCCGGTTGTAACTTTAAGACTATATAAAAATACATATATAAATATATCGTATATATAAAATAATGTATTATATTACATGATTGCCTCTGCATTGGATTATTATCGGATAGGGTCAATAATAACTTCATGATTAACTGACTGAAAGCTGAAGTCTCTATAGTGAGAATGTCACAAAATGATTTAAAAAGAAAAGCCAAATTCTGGAAAAAAAATTCACAATCAAAAAAAGAAAAAGTGACATTTAGAAGAAAAAAAGTCAAATTCTGAGAAAAAAAGTCAAATTTGAGATGCATTGTGCTCCATGTAGGGGCAACGTGCCTCTGTAAATCGGCATGTAACCGTATAACAAACATATATTCTTTACAAGCTCTTGTGGGGCCACGCCGGATTTGAGTTTGACACCCCTGATCTAAACCATTACATTTGGAGGTAAAACAAAAAAGAGCACGGCCTAAAATGTTATTACTACATTACAATATCCATCTATAATAAGTCAAAGTTGAACCAGATGGTCTATAAAAAGGGATGGAAATGAAATACGTTAAAATTACTAGTTACCTTTGAAAAACATGTAATCAGTAACTTAATCTGAGTATCAAAATATAAAAGTAATGACCTCAATATCAAATATGCAAATAAACAAAAGAGGAAATAAAAACAATGAGGTGTTTTTTACTCAAGTGTAAGACAACAGACCAATGTAACCTTAAAAGAAGAAACCAATATATTTAGTATCAAAAAAGGCTCCTCTGAAAGGAGATTCTATTAATAGGAAAACCCATCTTCCTATAAATGGTATATGATTCGGATGAAACCATAAATGGAGATATTGTGACCCATAAATATTCTATCTTAATTGAATGTTTCATACCCGATGCCACCAATGCCGGGTGAAGGTTGTAAGGGTGTGGAGGTTGGGGTGGTGGAGGAAGCGTAAAGCACGTTAAACTGTCATGCATCCATCAGTGTCAATTTCCTCCCGTTAAAGACCTGCAATTGTGTTTTTATTAACCATAACGATCATTCAAATAAATGTCACAATACAAAAGTTACCAAGCAAACATAATGTTGAACGTGGTAATTATAAAAACATTGTTATTGAACGTAGTATGGGGTTTCAGAGAATTATCCGATATTGATATTCTTGTCTGGAGGTAATGGTGTGACAAAATCCACTCGATTCACTGGTGGAACTGTCCATAAACACCCTGAGCTGTTTCCTCTCCAGAAGGAGTCTCACATTAGCTCCTTTGGTTACATCAGGTGTGGGTCTGATGTGGGTGTGATGTGAATATTCTGCTGACAGTGTTCCGCTTAACTAATGCAATATCAGCTCACACACAAACAAATATGGTCCTCGGGTTTTGGAAAATCTCTGGTGGGCTGAGTTGACAAAATATGAAAAATAGCTTCAAAATCCCTCATTTTATAGTGGATACAAAAACATATTTATATAAAGAATTATTTAAAAATATTTATAAATTCATGAAATAACAATATTGACAAGAATTGCCAGAGAAAGAAGATGATATATTATTAATTCTTTTTAAATGACATTCAAAAATGTAGTAGGTCAGTGTCCCTTTACCTTTTCAGATATTTGCTATATATAATATATCAGACAATATTGACTCATCACAGATCGATAAATGTGCATTATGGCAACTCATGAGTTAATAAATTGTGGTAAAGCATTGGGTTTATTTTTAAAAATTAATACATTTCATAAACGTATATGAGAGAATTTGTTTTGCTCTACAGTGGACATTTATACACTTTAGTTTCTGCTTTAATATAAAATGATAGCTAAGAGTTGGTTAATGACATCATTTGTATTTTTGCAGCTATTCACATTAGAGGTCACTGCACGTACAAAACGATACATAACAAATGTAGCAGATATAAATATAAAAACGTAAGAGTATGTAACGGTACTGCTAGAGAGGAGGTCTTTGAATACTCATGATTGCAAATGTGGTCGCGTTATAAGATTACTATCATCTGTTATATTGCTTAATAATGTACTTTGCTGTCTATTCCTAGTTTGTTTTAAAATTGTGTAAAACAAAGCACTGAAGGGATATTTTATATTATGTTAAAGGTAGGGTAGGTAAGTTTGAGAAACCGGCTCGAGATACACTTTTTGTTATATTCCAGGGAATATTCTTAACATCCCGATAGCAATGAATATCTGAAGTGCTTTGACAAAAAATCCATAAAAAGATTTCATCTGTGGAAGCCGTAGCGCTGTAAAAAGCACGACCAATCCAATAACTGGATGGCCTACCTGCCTGTCAGCCTTCCATCTGTGCACAAACTTATCCAGCGCCCTCATTGGTCATGTGAGCGTTCGTGTGTGTTGGAGGAGGGGCTCTGTAAGGAAGTGGCAGATTTCTTCCGGCTGTGTATTTTCAAATTCTTGCGCACTCGAGCTGGTTTCTCCGAAATTACCTAACCCACCTTTAAGCTACATGGAAAGATGACAATATTATGACCTAAATAATACAGATATTAAAATACTGAACTAACTGGAGATGAAGTGTACAGGTTCAATTGTTTCCACTTTAAAAACAAACTGAACCAGAAAAAAACTACAATTTTCCCCTTCTGAAATTGTAAATCTCCTCTTTAATGTTTAGAAACCTAGAAAGTGTCCCTCCTGGAAAGATAATGTGTTTAGTGACTGATGGCAGGTTGAATGACATGTTGCATGCAGTCCTTTGACACAATAGGACATAATACATCTCCTGCTGTCTTAATACTGTGAACAAGGTCTATAAACAATCTCAAATGTGTATGCAAGTGGAAATAGAGTGTGTTAAATAATTGACTTTAACAACAACATACTCTCTCCAACAGACACATTATATTTAAAGGGGAACTCCACTGTTTTCAAACATGAAGGTTGAGTCAGTTGAATACAGTACTCCATAACGCCAGCAGGGTTATCTCACTGCTGCTTGGATTTGAGTGACAAAACATGTGTGTAAGCTAGTTTGTGGCACTATCGGAAATAGAAGGTCCAGCCTTTTTGGACCCATAGAAGTGACTAAAAGAGATGATATATAAGCCTCTGCTGTGTTTATTCTGGTTCTTATGTTTCCCCAAACTTTCTCGAAGTGCACTAAAACACTAAATCTCAGTAATGCCTCCTCAAATGAAATTGAAGCAGGTGTCTCTCCTCAGATTACAGTGGAGGAGCAGTACGTCTCGTAAATGGGTTTTTCTTTTCTGGAAGTTGATGTACCTCAGAGGCTTGGAGCAGCACTATAAACTGAAACAAGGTCCATCAGGTATCAGAAGCCTTGCTGTGAACTTGAGGGAAGCAGTCTGTGGTTAATAAAGTATTAAAAAGTCCCTCACAGCGCCACCATGTCCCAAAATGTTTTGTATATACTATTACACTGACAAAACTGCTTATACTGTATGTGCCATGTCTGCTACCTCCCTCTTACTAAGTGTATTTCATTTAACTTAAAATGTTTAATAATGAAGGGGCTTGGGTGTGTAATGCTTGTATGAAGGTGTTAAAAAGGAAAACATACTGGACTCAAAATGGTGTTTTCTATTAATGGTGAATGTGGTGAAGCTGAAATAAAACCCGTCTCTGCTGGTGATCAAAACGTCAGAGCTGGATGTTTATTGCAGTAATTTTCTGCTACATTTATCTCATTTTTAACCTATCTACAAACCTATCCAAAAACTTTTTTAAAGCAATGCTTATTTTGAAGAACAATTTTAACAAACTGATCAGCATCACTACAGTTCATGAAAGATGATATTGTCTTTTCAAGTGATACATTTAAATATTTGATATGATTGATATAAGCCTTAATTATGTGCCATAAAGGACAATTACACAGTTGTGTTGGATCTATTGATGCATTCCCACACTAGCGTTGAAATTATTTGATCATGTTATAAGAAATGCTAAATGTTTATTTATTTCTATGAATTAAAAAAAAAGAAGAGTTGTGTGGGATGCCTAAATGTATATACTTTCTTAAAAACAGCAACTTCATATGCTGGCTGAACTCGAATAGGCTTGAGCTGTTATGTGTAATACGTATAAACAAAGTCAGTCTTAATGTAATCACAGAAAGTTTGCTATTAGCTGTAAACTTCCTTTGGTGAGAAAAATGCAGAAACAGGCTAAACTAAAAGAAGAAGCAGCACACACCCTTCTGTCTAATGTGGTCATCCACAATGTTCGAAAACACTTTCAAACCACCAGGACAACCATCCGTCAGTTAAAGAGACTTAAAATGCCACTTTGACACAATATATTTCAAAATGACTTCCCCCTGTGCGAGCTGCATGTCACAACGGACAGCGTGTGGTAATGTGGAGATGATCAGCACACACCTTGAACTCTGTAACCATCCTTTAGTGTCAGAGACATCGGGGTGTTGATCAACAGCAGACGTATGGCGTGAGAAGACGGCCATCATGGAGAAAGATCAAAATGACTGAAGCAGAGGATCATGGGAGTCCTGAAAACGAAATAGTGGCATTTTATATAATTACATTTGAACAGTTAAATAACAAAGCATGAACGATTGGCATTCTTACCTGTTAAGTAACTTGTAGTGAAATCTTGTTTCGGGTCAGAGTGATACAGGGCAGAAGCAGTTTTCACACCATCATTCTGCTTCTTGTTATACACACAGAGCAGTGGTATGTTCAATACTACCTCAAATACAAGAATGCCTGTAATGATGCATGTCAAATCACATATAAAGAGGCAACTACAATATGAGTGGGCAAACTATAAATGTAAAGAGAGAAGTCGAAACAGTAATAAAATATAAAGACAAGTTAATAACTTTGGAATTAATCCCATTTTTGCAAAGGTTAAAATTCAAATGCATGCAGATATGTTGTCAGAGAACTTTTGATTTAACCTCTTAATTGAATTAATTGTTCTTACTCATGGTGATAGACCTTCTACAACTTTTAGTTGAAGTAGTCAAGTACTTTTTTTCAGAGACACATAAACAGAGAACACAGAAATCCTCATGTTAGTAGGAACTGACGATAATATCATGAAACAAATGATATATACAGAAATCCCTGAGCCATGTAATGTATCTGTAATTAAAGTTTATAGTCTTAAACACAGTGTATTTTAACATGCAGCAGCAATGATCAACTGTGCTATTAAATAACACACTTACGTGATGGTGTCATCTAGTGGTACAATTATGCAAGGGAAATAAATGTCTGGCAAAGACCTTTATTGTAAAATTAGGTTTCATCACATCACAATAAACATTTGAGTTCTCAGAGTGGATTACTGGTTAGCTGTACAACATACTGAAGGTTAGAAAAGGGAAATATTGTGTAAAGAAAATAAAACCAAAAATAAAAAAGTGAAACACAAATTCTAACCGAGACAGTTTTGTTCTCCAGATTTCTAAATCCATTGAGCTCACTCAAACACAGCAAAAAGCAGATAAAATAAAATCCTTTAAAATGTACATCATTTTTCTTATAAAAACTATTCATTTTATCACAAGTAAAAAGCCAGAAAATAATCTATAGACCCCTAAAAATCTAAATAAGTACACTGAAACGACATAAAAGGTAAAAACGTTAAAAGTTGAAACCAATTGGGACATGTTAATCGTCAAGATGTAAACACATTTACAGAGAATTGTTTATCAACTTGACTTTCACATCTGCAAGTTAAATTCTGTACACTCTAAGGCACTTGTGGCAGCCACAATGTGTAATACATGAAAAGGCACGTTACATATCATCTGTGCACCTCTTCCCTGATAAGTATACTTATACATTCAGGATTCTAGTTTAGTGTAAATTATGCAACATCAAAAAATCAGCACATCAAATTAGCAGTGTATTCATATTTACAGTCTCAGAGATCAACTGGTCCATCATGGGACAGGTTGCTCCTGCTAATGTTGGTTTTTACACCACAAGGCTCTCCCTGCTCACAGCTCCATTCTGCAACACAAGAAAAAGGCTCATTTAAATATGAACAACAAATAAATATTCAAATTTGATTGGAGGTTGGTGATTTTATAGATTAGATAGGCATGAGCTTTACAGAGCTTTGACTAAACAGGTATGAGTAATACCAGTTTAGTCAAAGCTCTGTAAAGCTCATTCCTATCTAATCTGTTTTGAATGTTTTTCTGGGATTTCTTGATAAGGATCAAATTAAATATGAACCGACTTCAGCTGTAGCCTAAGAATGTGCACAGAAGTCCCAACTTGGATTATAAAAATCCTACATTTCTCCTTTTGCCTTTAAAAATGTCATCGTTACAGATTGTGGCTCCTACTTAAAAGGAAAAGGTAAAACATGTTGAAGTCCTCTTTATAGTTTACACGTTTCGCTTGTTGTAATGTTTCCTCCTGCTCGTGTACTTTCATCAATATCAGTGATGGGGACAAATCCCAAAAAACCCTTACATGCAAAAAAATATGAGGCTTAAGTTTTCCCAAGTTATTCAAATCAAGTAGATATCTTCAAAAGTTACGGTTGTTTTAGTATAAAAAGGTATTATTTGTGTCCACTCACTGCAGCTCAACACGGAAACACAAAAAGGGGATTGTAAATATATAAACTGTAACTTTAGATTAGGATATTCAGTGGATTTCAGTAGCTCTGAAGCCTCAGATAAACATCACGTAAGTCAAAAACAATTTGAATTACATTAGGAAATTGCATCTTAGTGGAAAATATGAACAAAAGGAATAATCAAAGCAACCAAAAGTGGTTTCAGTCTTAAGTTTGATGTTATATCTGCTTTGAAAATAAACTTGAAAGATGTGAAACTATCCCCCGAGTCACCCTGAAGCTCACAGTGCTTTCTTGTGAATGTACAGAGTTGTGCTTTGACTCACCTTGCGGAGGTTGCTTTTCTTTGAGGATGACATACTTTCATCGTCACTGTACGGTGGCGGTGCAGGCGGTGGGTAATCGTCACGGCGGCCGTGGTGTCCGGAGGCCGGGGCCTGGGGGAGTGGGGGGGGCCCTCGTGGCACCCTGCCCCGGTCCGAGCGGTCGCTCTCGCTGTCCAGGTGCTCCCGGCTGCGCGCCCTCTGCTGCTCGCCCATCTTCTTCCTCTCCATGGCCTCTCGCAGGAAGTTGTCATCATAATCTTCTCGCCTCCCCCTGGCGTTTCCTTCAGGGCGGCGATCTCTCTCCATGGCCATCAGGTCGTCACGGCTGCGACTGCGTCTCCCTGGGAGGCCGCCGTAGCCACCGCCGCCTTGTCCTCTCCCACGGTCTTCTGGGGAGTAGTCACGGCGCCGGCGGTCTTCGATGTCGCGGTTGTTGCCGCTTCGGGCGCTGCTGCTCCACCCGTCATCCGAGCTAAAGAGACAGAAAAAAGCACACATTGAGAGGAGGAAGAAACGTATAAAATATGATGCTCCGCCATTAGAGCTAAATATACTGTAGGTTAAACCTCAGTGTTGTGTTCTCCGTTCCAGCTTAAACTGTGACATAGGTTTAGCTTTAATGCAGATTCTACGTCAATCAGATCAACTACTGTACCTGTGCTGCACCTCAAAGCTAAGCTATACTGTGTAAAATGTTCAGCATTATATAAGGCTACTCAATTCAATGTGACATAGTTCAACTTTATTTAAACTAAAAGACAATGACATTCTCTAAGGAAGGTGCTCATTTGTTGTTGTTATGCTTAATTCTCAAAGTATGTCCCCTGTATTAGATCGGTACATTGGATCAATTAGGAAAATATATGAATATATTATGAAAAAGAAATTCATAAAATACTGTTTGGACTGTTCAGCTGTAATGGAAACTTGATTATATGAAACAAAATCTGTGAATATAGCCTCTAACGCATTTGGAATCATTAAATGGTTTAAACAGATATATGTGGTTGTAATACCTGCAACACGATAAGAACTTGTATTCTAAATTTGGACATTACCTATCCAGAAACAAACCTTCCTGTACCAGCACAGCAGAGCCAACATGGTTGAACACTACTTTAATAATTGCACAATCCCAAATCCAGTTGAATGTTAATAATCACCCAGATGTTAAAACCTGCTCCTGAAACAGTGCCTGTGTTTCACTTTGAACCAGCCGTGTATGAAGTGACTGCGATGACCCCAGAGACCTGTAGCCTTGATACTGTTTGTGCAGTTTCTTGGCTGGGAGCAGCAGAGGGGCCGTCCTCCTACTTTGCAGCACCCGGACAGAGTTCCTGAGATATTTAGCTAATCCTGCCCACTCAGGGGAGGGGGGCCTCTCTTCAAAAAGAGAATTGTGTCTTTGACCTCACATTAACCTCTGCTTTACACAGAATCATACACCACTTTACTTTCTATATACCTTCTATTATTGATAGGTTTGGTGTAAATCCCAGGAGCTAGTCTTAAAACTGTAAAACGACAGAGAATAATTCGAAAAACATGCAAAACACACATAACAATCATTTCCTAATCCAGCCTGGATCGAATACAAGAAAAAGAGTTTAAACAAGTGTTCACAAGTCAGTGCCTTTCACAAAAAACAAAAAAAAAGGAGGCCGTCCCTGTTTTAGTTCACACGCTCTTGATAATTATCTTATCTAAAGAAACAGAGACACACTCCACTCCAATGTCTATTATCAGCTTTTGCTAGCTTCACTGGTCGGATGGTGACAACATGACCACAAACAAGAACCGCAAAACATTTCAAGTACACTTGCATCCAATCTTTAAATTGTGTTTTGCTTTTCAAATGATTATTCTGCTTGGTGCGAAAAGCTTATTTGTCGGCTCCGTTATATCCAATTTGAAGTAAATGTGAACAGTCTTCAATTCTTGGAGTCAAAGCTCAGCGACCCAAGCGAGACCCTATAACCCCAATGTTCTGAGATTCAACCAAGGTAAATAAAAAGAACTCCAGGTCCCGGTGACAATAAGGAGATGTTGCTCATTGAGACTCACCCTCTCCTGCCTCTGAACTCGTCTGGGCGGCGGGGCGGGGGGTCATCGCGGCCGTTGCGCCACCCGATGTCGTCGAGGTTGTCCATGGAGCGGGCACGCACACGGTCCCCCATGTACCCTCCACCTTGACGCGGGTTGTTGTCGCGGCGCTGGCCTTGCTGTGAAACACTGCTGATGGTGCTCATGGCTTCATCCCTGTCGTAGACCGTGGCCAGAGGTGCAGGCTGGGGGCGACCCCCGTGTCCCCGAGGGTCCAGGCCGTCGTGCAGGGAACTGACTTCGGTCATATTATCCACTTCAGGGGAAACAGAGACAATTGTTAGGTGATGCTATTAATTGAAGTATTCATATCATATACTGCAACTTGTATTCATGCATTTTATACCCGTTTGATTCTATATAAGCTTGTTTTATGTTTATTTCATTCGGTTTGTTTTTGATTGTTTTGAAATGCCATTTTATGATGTCGTATCTCGTAATGCTCCTTATGTTTTTTTCATTTTTGTAAAGTACTTTATATTGCCTTATTTTGAAAGTTGCTATATAAATAAACTAGCCTTGCCTTGCTTAAGAACAGAATATGGTGGTGTTTTGGTGAAGGATAAGACATTTAATGTCCCATTAGGACAAAACTCATGTTAAGCCCCTGTCACACTGTCCCGAAATTGACACCCGATGGACACACGATTAAGGACATTTTCAAATTCGGCTCTGATCGTAACAAACATCTGGCCATTCGTGAGGGCATCTTAAAAGGTCACATGTCATGGCCATTTCCACTGATCATAATTCCATTGTTGAGGTATACTAAAATACTGTGCAATTTTCCAAACTCACATTGGTTTCGCATACAGCATCTCTGTCAAGTATGTGTATTCAGCAGTATTCACTTTCTCCACTAAATGGCTCCTCCCCCCACCCCCCCCCCCCACCTCCGTGATTTCCTTGTTTAGCAATACACAGCCAAACACAGCCAAACTCAACCTGAACACACACAAAGTCACAGCCGAAATAAAAACAATAAGTGTGGCTTGATATTGAGTAAGAAAAAGGTTTAAAGGTTGATAAACGCTGTGAGAATGGGTCTGCAGAGAGAATTTCGCACGATCCCAACTGTCTGTTATCAGCCTGCAGCACGGAGCAGAAATCAGCAGGGCTGCCTGCACTGAGTGTGTGTGTGTGTGTGTGTGTGTGTGTGTGTGTGTGTGTGTGTGTGTGTGTGTGTGTGTGTGTGTGTGTGTGTGTGTGTGTGTGTGTGTGTGTGTGTGTGTGTGTGTGTGTGTGTGTGT
Organism: Notothenia rossii; assembly: GCF_949606895.1. Classification (NCBI taxonomy): domain Eukaryota; kingdom Metazoa; phylum Chordata; class Actinopteri; order Perciformes; family Nototheniidae; genus Notothenia; species Notothenia rossii. Next base: position 13,521,483 of record NC_136905.1, read on the forward strand.
GTGTGTGTGTGTGTGTGTGTGTGTGTGTGGGGATTGGTCAATTTGGACCAATCAACGGGGGCTTAACGTAACGGCTCCACGGATTGGCCCATTTAGTTCCGGGTACGTGCTTTCGTAAGCACGTACCCGGAAAAATCAAATGGATGATGACGTTTCACCAACGAGGCGTTTTGGGGAGGTATTTTCTGTGTTAGAGTTTTACTCGCTACAGAGTGTACTTTGAGGGTTTTGACTCTGCAGACCGTTTACATGCAGAAAAACCTTCATAACACACAAGGGGACGGGTAATAACCGGAAAAGCATGACATGTGACCTTTAAGCCATCGTATGACCGCCGGTGGAGTTTCTCAGGCTCGGCAGCAACTTCGGGAGCGGTGGCAAAATCTTTGGCATGCCAAAGATGGCTTAAGAGGCCCTCACGAATGGCCCGATGTTGCTACGATCAGAGCCGAATTTGAACATTTCCTTTATCGTGTGTCCATCTGGTTGTTTTATTGCACAACAAAATCATGTAAACATATGATGTAAATAACCCAATTTGTGTTCTGTGAAACTAAAAATAATATAATATATTATTTTGAAGGCGAGGAAGTTGTTGTTGCTATGGAAACAACATGACGGAGAAAACTTAATATCTTCTACATATAAAGACGGAGAAAGTAAAGAACAAAGTCGGAAAATATCAGTACAGTATCATAATACTTTAACATAATTGTTTGTGTTACTTTCGTTGCAGTTGTATGTCTTAAATGTAATGTAAATGTTGCCTTCGTGTGTGGTTCGGGGCCATCTTCGTGCGATATTCACAATTCCATATTCGTGTGTCAATTTCGGGACAGTGTGACAGGGGCTTTACAGATAGCCAGACATTTTTTATCCCTGAGCTACTCATTTTAATAATTTCTCTAGATGGCATTTTAAATATTAGTAAAATTAGAGCATATGGTCTAATAGACTTCCTAATGGTTGACAAATAGTCCCATATGTTGGCGTTTAGGAAATGTATATTACAGGGAAAAGTCAAAGCAAAGAAAGACTTTTGTTTGCCGCAACAGATCCTAAACTAGACGCTGGCCGTGGCTAAGTGGCTGCCTCTTAACTCTTGACAGCTTTCACCACAAGTATTATGAGTACACAGTGACTGTGACCAGAGTAGCAGGAAGTGATCAGTCACTCACTGCGGTTGTAGTTTCCGGGTCTGGATGGGTCCATGTTTGCCAGCTCCTTCTCCATATAGTAAATGGCACGTGTAGCATTACCATCGGGGTCTACCTGGATACGATACCCACTGCGAGCTGATGAGAAGGAGAAAGGGAAATCAGATTTGAGCATTGGCAGCTTGATGCAGATACACTAAACCAGTGGTTCTCAAACTTTTTCTGTCAGGCCCCCCATTTGGAGAAAAAAAAATGTCGGGCCCCCCCAACACAAATAGTCAGGCTCAGTGGCCAACACAAATAGTCGGGGTGCTGTGGGGTAGCTTGACGTTTCATAGAGGGTGCTCAAACATTTAGGGTTTCCCATTAATGTACCGGTCGCCACAGTTGAATTTGAAACTACAACAATCCCCACGCATATACACAGTGTACCCACGGCTGTTACAATTAAGGCTTGATAATCAGCTCACGGCATAGGTGTAAGAAGGGGTAAAGTGCTATTTTTATAGGTGGTGTGTGGACCTCACACCACCTAGACCGGGGGGTCCGGGGGCATGCTCAACACCCATTTGAAACAGAACTGTAAACAGATTTACTTTTTCTTTATGGATATTTTACAAATCACCCTTTTAAACTTTGTTATTTTTTTACTGTCATATAGTATTTCATACCTGTTTTTAATTTAATCTCTTATTTTTTTATAACTATAATGATCATATAAAGGTGTGCCTCGGAAATAATTGTTTACATTAATGGTGACCAAAACGTTTGAGACCCACTGAGATAACACTGAGAGAGTCCTTTAGCTCACTGAGTCTCTCAGTCTGACAGGAGAGGACTCTCCTCCACCTTGTTGTTGAAAAAACTCCTTATATCCGTTAGTTTAGCTCGCTAGCACCAGAAGCTAACAACAACGATCTCCGGTACCGGTGCGCTCTCTCTCTCTCGCTCGTGCACGCACACAAAATGGCTCGTTCCACACACACACAGAGCTGAGCTTTAATGAAACACAGAGACCCAGACGTAATAGTACTGTACTGTATCATATTATTTTCGAATAAATAATTTTTCAAATTATGATTTTAAAAAATAATAATTTTATAACCATTTTTCCTCCTGGTCTCTCGCGCCCCCCCTGTCATGCCTCTGCGCCCCCCAGGGGGGGCCCGCCCCCCACTTTGAGAACCACTGCACTAAACCAATGTGCTTTGAACATAACTGCAGTCAAGGTGTGGACACAATGGAGTCAGATTCCCCTTTAATACATTAGTATTTTATATATACAGTTTATAAATATATATATATATTTACTATTTAAAAGACATTGTTTTTCCTTTCATGTGCATAAATCCTGGGGGAAATCAGAAAAAAATACCAGGATGATATTTACAACATAATCGACATATCTGTTTCAAAAAGCCACCTAATTTTTTATTTAAAAAGAAAAGTAGTATAACAATGGGATGCAACTCATCTCAACAATTGTAGTGGTGAAACAACAATGGTGAGACATGGAAACTCCTCTTATTATTACAACAGTAGACGTGTGGAAACATCTATAAGTAGGCAGGTTTTGTGGTGGCAGGGCTAGAAAAACGTTACTCACTGTTGTCCCCCCCACCATCTTGGCCATGCAGCAGAGGCACCTGGGAGCCCTGTCCAACTGCAAAGACACAACAAACACATTTAAATTAAGATTTAAGAAAGCGGAACTTAAAAAAAAACAAGACACATAACTACGGTCCGAGGTTGGCACACTCACACATTAGGGGATTTTATGTGATTATGAAACTCAAATGTGTGATTTCTGCTGACTCAATTCCCTACACAGACAGAAATGACTAACCAGCCGCTCTTAAATGAGAAGTTAAAAGTACTCTTACCAGAGCTAGCGGCATCGTATTCACGACCGTAACCGTTATGGGGAGGTGGGTACCCGGCTCCGTTGGGTACAGGAAGTATGGGCATACCAGGCTGACCGTATCCAGTCTGACCGTATCCAGGCTGACCGTACATACTGTGAGCATAGAGGGTGGGAGCATACTGACTCATGGGAATTCCACCTTTCTTCACGGCTTTTCCGGCCTCGTACACTGGGAAATAACAGAGGACAGCTGGTTAGAGTGGAATAAAACATAACTGTATGTTACAGCAGAAATAGCTCATAAGTAACTGCTGAAGGACAAAGACATTTTAAGGGTCCACTTTAAGAAATAGTGGGAAATACAACTAAATGTTTATTGTTGCAAAAATTAAATTAAAATTATCATATTTGATATGCCTGTCCTTTAGTTTTTGTACAATTTAGCATGTTTAAAATGCAAGTCAGCTTCATAACATGCCCTTGTTTAAAATTAAAGTCAAGCTTGGTACAGTTTGACATTGTTAAATGTTATCGGAGAGCTTAACCTTATGGACACAGTTGTGTGTGAACATTACTGAAAGACACAGAACATTAAAACCGTTTGAGAAGTTCAGAATAAGTGCTGACAAATGTATTTCAAAAAGGATTTAAAAAGTAGATCTGCTGTAAAAGCAGGACAAGAAGTTCAGTTTCATTGGCTTTCCATGTGGTACTCACAGGCCCGTGGGCAGCAGCAGCGCTCGGGGCAGCAGGGGCAGCTGATGTAGCAGCAGCAGGTGTGCGGACAGCACTGACACCAGCAGATCCCGATCAGCAGCAGCAACAGCAAGAAGCCAAACACCACCAAAACAACCAGGAGCCAGTCTGTGTGGGAAATTAGATAGATTTATATGAATATTTACATCACTAAATCTCCTTTAAAGAGCACATATTATGCTAAATGTAAGGTTCATATTTGTATGTTGTGCCTACACTGTGACATATACATACTATAAATGCTCAAAAAGTGCTTATTTTCTTTTTTCACATACTGCCTGTGCATGGGTCAACTACATTGAGTTGTCCCGCCCCTTTGCCTATCACTGGAGCACAAGCCAATAGAAGAGTTGTTCCATAGTGATCTCACTATGTTATGGAAGTAGACAAAGAGTCTAAATATGTTAGCCTTTGAGTACCATTTTCTTCCACAAAAACCTAAATGTCACACTACAGAAAAGGGAAAACCCAAAACGAATGATAGGACCTCTTTAACATGTAAAAGAAAGCCAGCATATAAGAAAATATATTCCTGAACTGCAGAATTATTTGTCAACAGAATTTGTGAGAAAAAAAAACATGAGAATGACTAAAGGAATGGGAACTCTTCTCTTTGAACAGAAAAGTTGGATTTTTGTTAAACAAGTGGAAGCTGTCTGTGTTGGTATGAGATATGATGTGTTGCTTCTTGTTTGTAAGTAGAAACACAGATTTTATGTATGTTATTGAGTGTTCAGATCAACAAAGCCTGCTGGCTGCGGTGGTAATTTTCAAAGGTGTTGTGAAACCGGTAAAGCAGGTTTTTTGTTGTGCCCAGGAGGGGAAGATTTCACTCTGCGTGTCAGTTCAGGCAGCACATGCCACAAAGCAAAGAAACAAACAGTAATGGTTGGGGGACAAAATGTCAGTTTAAATGAATCAACTCAAATGGAAAACCTTTTTGTTGGAATGTTAAATATTATGTTGCCATGTACACTGATAAGGAAATGTGTGCTCAATGCACCTTTGTTTCAACTAGGCAACTACAGAAAGTCACACATGTGAGCCATATTAAAGAGAGAGAGAAACAGAAGTAGATAAGGAGGGAGTGTGAGGTAGAGAAAGATTGTGTGTAAGTCAAGTATCATACGAGCAGAACAGTTAAATTTGCCTAACCGCATTATTACCTTCTACCATTGTCGCCCACAACGGGATGTTAGAATGCAGGGCGCTGAGGTTAGATGAGTCATACTTTGTACCTAATCTTTTTGAACTAGGATTATGACCTTTGGCTAGAAATAGTTGTCTATGTCTGAGGCTTTAATTGCTCAAATTCAAACTCACAACCTGAGTGACTTCAAGCAATGCAGCCAGGTGGTTGTGTGTGAAATGCTTCCTTTCCTTTTTCATCTATAGCTTGTGCTTATCCTCTCTGTCATACACCTCTACTGTGGGACTACAACATGACTGAGCTATATCAAGGGGTTTGTACTACCTTCCATAACCAGCAAGTCAATACCAGGCAGCAGGTCAGTAGTATTTGACTTTCTCTCTGTGAAAGAAAGATAAAGCCACAATTACTTTAAAGTGGTCTCGGTCAGATTTCTACTGCCTAGAGCGAATGACTTTTAAGACTCTTCCTGCTGGTGGGAAATTCCCCCTCTGCTGAAGGTACTGTACATCTGCCCATACGTCACTAAGTTATGGCCAAGTTTATTTTTAAACTCTTAATAAAGTAAAAACCTTTTTGTGTGTGCATGGGTGGAGGAAAGTAAAGATAAGGGGAAGTATAGAGAGGGGGAAAAAACAAATGTGACCACATGAGCTCCAAATGCAACTTACCAAGAACAATTAGCTCTGTGTAGTCTTCCCCGTTTCCGGAAAGGTCCTGGGCGGAGACCACAGAACAGACGTAGACACCGCTGTCGCCCCATGCCGTCTGCGCGATGTTCAGGTCTGCATCTGTGAGGAAAAAAATAGGTCCATGCGTTTGATTTGGTGTCTTAGAGAGGCTATAGTATTATTATTTTTCTATTGTTACAATCATAGAATAGTGGGATCATATAGTCCTTGTTCAATTGCAGTTTTTGTACAAGAAAAACCTACAATTAAAAATATAATCATGCCCATACTGACAGTGTATTGAGCTGTATGCACTCCTTTGGTTTTTCTCATCTCACCTGTGTTTTGATAAATATAACAAGGATAAAAAATGCACTGCTCAAAATCATTTCTCTTTGAATAACATATTTTCCTGGAACACTCTATAAATAAATGTCACGCACATTTTTAAATGAAAAAGGCTATGCTGATCTACACGAGTTTATATGTGTAAATATTGCATATTGCAGACAAACTATTATAATGTGGTTGCATGCGTGTGTGAGAAGTGAGAACACGTGAAAGCAGGCTGTGTGAAGTACAGACGAATATCTTTTCAGTTTTCAGTTTCATCGTGACTCGGAGTGAAGATAGGGAGAAATAATAATACACCTCTGCACTCTACAATGTGATGTCTACAGTTTCCATGTGGCCTGGAATAAACTCATTCTTCACCTAGTAGCAGATTTGGCAGTTTCCCCACCGAAATGTGATGATGCAGTACATACATAAGTTTGTAGTAGTAAGTATTAATGCAGATTGTTACCAATTTACAGCTTTTATAAAAGGCCTGTCGTACATTATCATGATACTTTTCATTCTGTCCTCTGGCCCCTGCTACGTCACTGAGCTGTGAACTTTGACCTAGGGGTTAGCTGAGTATCAAAATCACAAGCATGTTTTCTGGCTCGTTGTTTATCTGTGGTTTCAGCACAGTGCACTTATTCAAGTCTCAAGGCTTTTATTATGTGTGTATAGCTACAGTGTTTGTATGACGAGGACAATCTTAGGTCACAAGCTCCTCCAACAGTGCAACACAATAACACAGATAAAAGAGTGCAAGTTAATAAAATAAAATATAATATAATATAATTGAAACAGTGCAGAATAGTCTATAATATACAGTAATTGGAATATTGACATATGAGTTAAAGCAGTGCCTCCTGCTATCTCCCGCTCAGACAAGCCTGCTCCATTTAGTCCTATCAGATCGCAGCTCATTTGTAAACAGACTCTCACAGCCTAGGTGTGTCCTGTTAGTTAACCCTTTACTGGTTATATTTGAGGTTTTTTAGCAAGAATTTATCACTTTTTTGGAGAATGATTACTACTTAAAATGTGTAAGTGCTCTGCTATGAACCAGGTCTTCGTTTAGTGATGGGGTGAACCTGCACTTTATCTAAGAGTGATCATGCCTTTGTCAATAAAACCCTACACTTTTAAATAAGTTCTTATTAAGAGATCAGGTTGGCAACTTGACTGATAACTGTCAGATCTATGCTACTGTGTTAACCTTACTCTAACCTCATTGTTTTTATGTCCGTTGTGTTTTATTGTGCAGCTGTTATGTAAATTGTGTCTTTTTACTAGTATTGATGTTTTTTTAACTTCCTTCAGCCCTGTTAAGACTTTGCAGATTAGCCTTTGAAAAGTGCCAAAGTGGTGATTATGATAAAGAAAGGAAATGTTTCACATGCATGGTGGCAGTATAAATAACCCTGGATAGCTTTTAAAGCTGATGTTAGTTATTAAATTAGAAGGAGATCCTTATGTCAGCATTTCTGTCCTATTAATACATTATTTTCTCATTAGCCTACCTCCAAGGTGGGTATGATTCAACGGCCTATTACAAAATATCAACCTGAACGTTACACTGGGCCGTCATAAATCCACCAGCTTCTCTTTTTAAGTTCCCATTGAGATTACTGCCCCCGCATTTAATTGCACGTATTGACAAAAAGGACGGTGACAAATACATCTTTGAATGTTGAATCTTAAATTTAGTCACATTTGACTCATCATATCCAAGCAGATGTACACAGATACGATAGTGACAAGTCACTCAAAGCTCTGACATAGTAATAAAACTAGTGTTTACACGCTTTACAGAGTCAGATAATGACAGAGTAAAGGTATTTTAATCACTTACCTTGGCTTGTTTGTCGAGAGGGAAGAAGTATGTTAATTAAAAACTGTTTAAATTGTCATCATTAGCCTTTAAACTTGTGTCATTATAATGACTGGTCATAATGTAAACATTGGTCATCATTTCATAAAGCCCCATTTTCTCTCTGTCTTGTTATGTCTGACCAACACTAAAACCTCAAAGACATCCAATTGAATATAAAGTCACAACAGGGAAACTCAAATCAACATATATTTCTGTGAAAATGTGAAGATTAAGTGATTATTATCAAAAAAGCTGACAGATGATTTTCTGTTGATCGACTAATCGCTGCAACTTTTCTGTTAAATTAATAAATACTTTTATTAAATTCATCACAACTTATTACTTTTAATGAATTAAAAGTGAAAGAAATGTATACCTGGTATTTACTATATACTGTAGTATACTATGAGATATTAAGTGTTCTCTTTGATTAACTTACTGTTCTGGACGCTGATCTTGCGCCCCTGGTAGTATGAACCGAGGGTAACAGCAGAATTTTGTTTGGAGGCCACTATGCGCACCGTCCTCTGGGAATCGGCACACTCGATGTTGGGGTCATAGTTGGGGTTGTTCTGAGACAAGATGCTCTCCGCACTGCTTGGACTAAACGCAGCCTGGACGGGGTCCCGGCAATATGATTTGTACTTCCACGTGACAACAGGAGACTGAGTGGCGGTAGTCTGGTAGTTGCAGTTGAGGGTGACGTCCTGAAAGAGGATGACGATGTACCTCTTGGTGGGGCACTGGACCGAGATGGCCATGGTGGACTCTAGAAAGAAATAGTGGAGAATTAAAAATAAGAGATGGACTGGTAGATAATGATTATTATTATTAGCAAAATGTTACTGACATTTGATCATTTGTTTTTGGGTTATTATTACTCCACAAAACCCCTAGGGTGTGGTATCTGATTAACAGTATTTCCTCACTGCTAGTATCACTGAGAGTGGGTGTAATGAGTCACCTCAGACTGCCTCTGTTTTTCAGCCTGACCATTACATCCAAGTATGAAAGCTATGAATACTTAGGATGCTCTAAAAACAATGTAGTTACAAAGCCAAGACATTTATTACAATTACATTTTTGGTTTGTTTTTCATGGGAATTGTTGACAGTAAGAAAAAACGGATTATTTCCAGCAAGGCATATTTCACAGGAGGTGATCACTTTGCTGTAGTGGCTTCTGTCTGCTGGGACTTCTCTCTCAACCAGCGAAATTATAGCACATGTAGCATGACAAACATAAAATGATAGGCAGTGCGATGGTTTTTGACCACCAACCAGAAAATATATCCTAATTATTTCTATTATTTCAAGTTGTTCGAATCTTCTGCAGCTCCAATCTACTAAATAAATGGTATATATGCTTATTGGAGTTATATATGTTGTACTGCCATACAACAAATAAAATACTAACAAATTATTATCAGTTTTAATTGTGAAGGGAGATTCTAGGTATAACAAAACAACTACCCACAAGAACAAACTACAAGTGAAGAAATACTTAGATAATTTACTTTAGTAAAATAATCCTGAATTCAAAATGTTACTTAATTAATTGATAAATCTATCCATCAAAAGTAAAGCTACTAAAATACAAACTGGCTCCTATCAAAATACAATTTTGTTTTGAATCAACAATTGCATGTAATATAAATGTTTGAGTTGTTCAATGAGGAGATAATGTAAGATACCATGTTTACTACAGGGTATTAGTAGGCTACTATGGTACCGCATCATATTCAAGCACGTCCCTTGTGTTTTTAGGTAAAAAGTAACAAGTGGCTTTAGGCCTAAGTGTCAAATTGATGTGGATTAAGAGGTAAAATATCTCCTCCTGACAATGTTTTCTTGAAGAAGAAGCATAGAGTAGAAAACGTGCTTGTACTCGAGTAAAGCGTCACATCAGGTGGTTATATGGTTAACATATGTCATTTGATAATTGTATTCAACATTCGTATACATAGCATTTAATAAACCCTTTCATGCATAGGAACCCTTTCTCAAACTGTGACAAAACTGATATTACCACAAAATAACGACACTACGAGCGGCTATTTATCAAGGGCATTTTTACGGAAGAGGGCCCACCCTGTTTTGCAAAAAAAGAAAAACAGGCCAACTTACCTGTTGCCACTAAAGCGGCGATGATTAAGGTCCAGAACATTTTGAATCCTCTTTCCTCAAGGTTTCAGTCGACTTATTTTAATATTATTTCCTTAGAGACTTAAATAAAACTTCGTCTTATGCATAATATTGAGCGCAACTGTACTTTTCCTCAGCCAGGTAGTTTCAGCTCCATTTTGTGTCTTTGTACGTTGTAGGCGAAGGGGAGTACCTGAACGCCCCACGGAAGAAGAACAGCCAACAGGTGAGCTTTCAAATACAGGTTGTAAAACACAGGGGTGTGCAAAGGATTTTGGGTTATTTCTTTCATCGACTGTGGATACATTTGACACCAAACACCTGCTAATAAGAGAAACATATCGTTTTATACGGAACCATCCCTTTCTCAACAGATGTTGTAATCGCCCAAATAAAAATGTAACCAATAAACGACCTTTAACCTGCCCGCCAGTTGGTACGACCCAGACACTGATAAGATGTCAAAGCACCATTGTGTGTTAATGTTCAACTCTCATCGTGTGTGTGCGTGTGTGTGCGTGCGTGCGTGCATGCGCGTGCGTGTGCGTGTGCGCGTGTGTGTGTGAGAGAGAGAGCTGGCGTATGGCCTATTTCCAGTAGGTGCGACGTTATTGCTCAGTGTTACCGCACTTATCACTCAGTGGTGGGAAAACTGCATAGGACCACGTTTATAACAGCTTAGAAGTACCTGTACTATACTGATTATTCCCATGTTTATTACCTTATAATCCACTTTATTTAATTGACAGCTAGAACCACAGATCACTTTGCAGATAATGAATTCACCACAAACACTTGTTCATTTAACTTTAAATAATGACAGAACCATTTGCTGTTCAAAGCAATTTTTATTAAGACAGCGGATACATGTGCATTACGTCATTTTTGCAAAAAGCTCTCTTATTTCTACATTGCTATCAGCAAGCACAACTGAAACCAGTTTTCAGAGGTGGGAATTCACGAAGTACATTTACTCAAGTATTGCACGTTAAGATACTTGTACTTCAATTGAGTATTTCCACTGTATCCTACTTCAAAACATATATTATTATGAAATGCCATTATATATTACCATTATTAAGAAAATAATCAACAGCTAAATGAATAATAAAATCATTATCAGTTGCAGCAGAAATGCCTCCAGTCCACACACTTCCTCTTTCCTCAGACTTCTTCACTGTTGACGCATTGAAATCCTATTTGAAAAGAAAAAAACATGATTTTAGTGTCAAATGTGAATCTGTTGAGTGAACAATATTCCCAGTTAACTCTGAGCGTCCTTTATTTTTGGAGTTAATATTATAACACTCAGATTAGAGATTTTTTGGTATTTTACAGACCTACCTCTTTTTTTGTAGCACTAAAAAGAAAAGAAAAAAAAGCAATTTAAAAAGCGAAATGTGACTTATTACATTTACAAACATTATACATTGTTATCCTTTGAATTTTGTAGAATAGACTTTACTTGGAATATGTAAGACCTAAAATATATTCAATGGCTCGTGCAGAAACTCGATTTGATGTAATTCAGTCTCAATGATTATTGAAAGTTGTGTGATTATTGAACATATTGAGTCAGACTTACATGATAGGAGATCCCCAGCGCTGCCAACACGATCAAAAAGCCTGAAAAATAAAAACACATATAGCTGTCGTGTTGGATCATCATGTCAGGCCATTCAGCTTATCAACAACCATATTCAATTGACCTTCAGTGCTATTGTTAAATACATACCAAAGCTACAAATCAATCCAAGATGTGCATTCACAGTTGAATGTTCACCTAAAGAAAAGAAGAAGCAATTCAACTGTTAATAACCGAACAGAAATAATTTAAATCAAAGTAAAATACATCTTTGTTGGTTGTTGTTACCTATCTTAACCTATGCTGCCTATATCGGTTGGTAATAAAAAAGACTGTTTCAATAAAAACTGAAAGTTATAATCTCCATTATGGTAGGATTTGATGCAGGACTGCGTATTAATGTTACTAAAAACTGGTGTGTATTATCCGTCAAGGGGTGAGCCACTTTAAAGAATAACAAACATAGACTGCCTCGGCTAACTTCATAGAAATACGCTTAATGAAATAAGACATTACACAACATGGAAAAGGGCACAGTCATGCAGTTTAGCCATACAAATATTAAATTTACGTTTAGTGCTTTGATTAAATACATACCAAAGTTAGAAATCAATCTGCGATGTGTGCTGTCATGCACATTTGGATTTGGTGAGACATTAGACAGTGAGACACTTGGTTGTGAGGTTGTGCCAGGGGGCTGCAGCTTTACACCTAAAGAAAAGAAAGTCATTTAACTGCTAATGAACAAACAGCAATCGTTTGGCTCAAAAGTCAAATACAAAACTGATTAGACAAGACAAGATGCAAGAGAATAGTTGGCTAATTAAGTTAGCTAAATAATTACCTGGCAGAAGCCTTATTTTCTGTTGTTTTAACAATTCTTAAATTGTATATTTTTCAATATGTATTGTATAGTTTTTGCAAAATGTAATATTGTTATTTCAATGCTGCTGGAACATTATGTTTATGCAGCCCCAATGCTTAAAAAACCTCAGTGTGAGATGTTTAGGAAAACAGCAGAGATCATGTTTGATACAATTTTATACGTACATTTTAAGGAGAAGCTGCCAATGTTGATTCCATTGCCTTCTACCAGGTTTATTTGTCCGATGTGCTCTGAGCAGAAGATGTTGATGGAAGAAGACAGGTCCAGGCACACAGTACAGTTATCACCAGGTGGAGAGATTTCAGAGCATCTTGGAAACTTTGAATTGTCTCCTTGGTAAATCTCTTTGGGATTAAGGTAAACCCGGGAATCATATATTGTCTTCAATTTACTGCATCCGTCCTTGTCCTTGCAGGTATAGCATTTGCCTGCGGTGGGGTGAATGTCTCTACATTTACAATCTTGATCTGCTGAAGAATGAGCCCCATGTCAGAGAGTATATGAGTCTAAAACATTGTGCATTAAAGCAGTTCTCAATGTTCATTCAAATAAAAAATATTTTGGCTCATATTCAATGCAACCAAACCTAATTAAAGAAATACCTTTAAGAGTGCTCTGCACATAGTGTTACATTACTAAATCCACTTTTCACAACATACCAGAAGAGCCCTCCGAGACACCAACAGGCATGAATGCAATCACAAGTAGTAACACTGAAAAAAAACAGAGAAAAAATATATAGTTTTCCTCATCAAATGGTTGTATTACAGTTCATTAATGAATGCATATTATACCTGAGACACATAACAAGTATACACTCAGTGGACACTTTATTAAACACTACATGCAACACAAAACAATATCCACTGCCATAAAGTTGTGTTGTCTAATAAATCACTTAAACTCTATTTATAAATGACCATTCCAACAAATAAAATGCACTTTAAAGTGCTTTAATAGGACAATTGAGTATGTTAAGAGTAATACATTATTTAAGTATTTTGTATTGTGTTTACAAGAGGAGTTAATTTTATTTTATGTTTTAGTATTGCGGTCAGTTAGTGGATGTGTTGTAATGCATTATATTACATTATAAGCGGAGATGTTTTCTATATTCTGACCCTCTTGTCTAAGTGAATAGAGAGGACAGTAAACATTTGAAACATTTCTTAATAAACGTATAATTGAAGTAACACATTCCTGACAATACCTAAACCCCAAACCTTAAGAGGTCTTTGTAATGAATGTATGGAATAGCTGTTGTTTTTAACTGTAATATTTGAATAGGTGTAGGTTTCACATTTTACGGTATGTGCCTATGAATTTACGTAATGATAAGAGTAATGATGAGAAATATCCATGATATCCAATTCATTCAATAAAAACTATCAGAGGAAATAAAAAAATGCTTTGTACAGGCGCGATAAAGTAGCCACTGAAAAAACACTGCATATACATGTGCACATTATTCTATACAATTAAAATAACTAAAATTGAAATATATTTTTAAGAAATGCATTTTTAATCATATGAAATGAATACAAATGTAAATGTAATTACCTTTCCAGTGCTTTGAAGCAGTTCTTCCCTTGCTTCTCCCTTCTCTGCCGACCAGCGTTTGACCTTTGGGTGTTTCAGGGATTTCCCCAGAGTCCATCTTAGTGCAGCTCTCATCTCCTTCTACCTCTGCATGCTCCTCTGTAATGGCTGTCTTGCCGGATACGATCTTGACAGCTTCCTCTTCTGGGATGTTGTCTGTCACAGCTTGGGTGGGCGGTTTTTTGAACTCCTCTTCAGCAAACACAATGTGTGTTTTTGGACCAGTAGCATACTCAGACACTGAGGTGTGCGACCACGGGACAACTGTGCTTCTTTCCTCCTTAGGAATTGGTTTCACACAGCTGCCCTTATCTGCTACAGGCAGAGGCGCACTTCCATTGTTATGATCAATGAACGTGTGCTTCATGTTGGAGGAGAGGCCATCCTCACTGTATTAAAAAGGGAAATAAATCAAAAGAATTAAGATATATAATGAATCTCTGAGATGGTGAGAAACCAAATGTTGGTCCCCCTGTCTGTGTAACACAAATAGAGGAATCAACAATAAAGATGACTTTGACTTTGACTTAGTGTAGGAAAGTACATTTACCCAAGTATTGTACTTGAGTACTTTTTTGACATAGTTGTACTTTACTTGAGTATTTCCATGTAATACTACTTTATACTTATACTCCATCACTCACAGTTACTATATATGCTGATATGGTATAAAGCAATGCTGTACTATAGTCTACCCAGTATAAAATGCTGTTACATGTATAAAAACAGGATACCCATAATAATATAATACTGTGAAAAGATCCATTCACAAGTCATTTAACTTTTGACACTTTACAGTAAGTACATTTAGCTGATAATGCTTCTGTACTTTTTATTATTCTGAAATGGGTCAGTGTGCAGAATTAGTTATTTTACTTTCTGTACTTCAAGTATATTTTACTTTGCTTTTACTTATTGTGGAATATTTTAAGACCAAAATAATTGTACTTTTACTTGGGTTAAGGTTCTGAGAACTTATTAACAGTATATATATATATATATATATATATATATATATATAACCTGAAATCATGAAAACCTGACATTCAGATTCAAAACGTTTACCAATAAGATCTACATTTTCCAAAGTCTCTGTCTCACTTTAAAGTCAATATAAATCAGAGACGCACAGTATTACTTCAAAAGTACAAACGCATATTCATGCACGCAGGCCATAAGACTGCTAAACTCATGAGCTTGCACCATTTTTATTGTTTTGTTTTATGTCCTATATATATATATGTTTAATGCATATCCACCTAGCTGTGAATATGACAATATAGCCCTTTGAACCTGTTAACATGTTGCACTCATAATGTTAATAACAAGGTTGAGGTCAGGAATTGAAAGAAAAGTCTCATACCCGCTCTCCTGGATGTGTAGGCCCTGGCCACCTACAAGTATAAGACATTAAAAACAGTTACTTATAATAGTTATCACTTACAAAACTGATAAGATGCACATTAAAATGTCATTGTTTACATACACACACAAATGATAGCATTGTTGTTGATAAAACCACATAACAGGAACTTCCTGCGTAGGAATTTGATCACCTCGTCACAATTGCTTATCATGTTGTTTTTCTAAAATTGTAACTAACTAGCAACATTTCAGATTAACAAATATGAACACAATCATTTCTTTGGTCACTGAAGTTAACAAAACTTTTAATTTGTTTAAAAACGACATTAGCTTCGTCCTTAGAGTGCACAGGCCGGTTTGCATGCTCGAATGAATGACTCTTGCAGCAGGCCTTAAAACTCAGCACATAAAAAAGCTGGTCTTTCCCACTAAATGCATTTAAATGATATAATTCAAATAAAGAAACTTACTTTGCCGCTGAGGTTGGAGAAAATCATTGTTTGGTTTGGTCATGGTTTTGATTTTAAAATGATCAACAGAGGCTAAGATGTTCCTTGGTAGTGACACGAGATATACAGTAGAATGGCCACACCAGGAAATGCTCATGGATTCCAGTAAACGTCACCATTAATTTGTAATACATGATCTCCATCTGGTGGAAACAACATATAATTATCTCTATTGAAGTACACTCCACTCAGCCTGATGCAGCATGTTTACCGGGGGAAAGTGTGTTTGTTATGTTTGCATTTACTGGTGTTTCGGGTGCTCTTATTCCTCAGAGGACAGTGGATTTGTACTAATAAGATATTCTTTAAGAACCATCAAAATACATTTAGCTATAGATTAACATGTGCAACCAATCGGATTCAGAAGTGAAAGAAAGATCCATCCTATTTCTGTTCATGAACATGTGAACATGACCTACTTCTCAGGGGTTTTTTGCACAAATATTCATTGCATTTTAAAGTCAACCGTATCCTAATTTCACTGAAGAAGCATCAAGTAAATTAAACTAGCATGATAAACCCTACACTGCAATGTTTCTGTGGTTATCACTTTGTTTGTTTCTTGTTTTGCACTATAGACAAAGACAAAAATACAGAGGTCAAATAAAAACACATTTAAATTAATAAAAAATGCTGATTCCAGTATGAAAAGTGCTGATTCCCAGTGAAATTCTAAACCAAAGAAAAACAGCAAAAATATTGGTTAAAACAACTCACACTTACATTCAATAAAGCCACACTTTTTTTAAAGATCCTATTATCACTGCAATAACAAAAATAGCCTAGAGTACTAATACTAGTCTGATGTAAATAATAAAAAGCAAAAGTCATACAATATTATTGTGAGGCTTATGTATTTAGATCTAAGAACTAACTAACTGAGAAGTTAAAAATGAAAACGAGAACTTGAAGTGATTTGAAGACATCTTTTAAGGACTGTGTGACGAAGTGTGCAGCAGCTTTTTGATGTGCTGAGACATTTCCATTTAAACATGAGTCTTTGAACCGGGCCTCGGTTAAGTTTATCATCTGGAAACTGACTAATACTGCCTGTCAATCACAGTAGCATACATTTATTGTTTGTTTAATGTCAGCTGGTTGAACAAAAGGGCGTGTTTAACTTCAACTGGTTGTGGAGTTAATACAACTTCTGATGAAAAAACAACGACACCCACGTGCTTCATATAACGACAGATGAATGAAAAATTGGAGGAGAAATCTCAATAAATTAGTAATAAAAAAATGAACCGATTTTGCTCTGACCATGTGAGAGTCACTGCACAGACCAAGACAACACCGTCTTTAACATCCTTTCACAATCCTTTAACACAATCTTCTGATATACAGTCCAATCTGACATGTATCCATTAGTTTTGGGAGACATGAACATCAGTAGGATGTGTCTTCTGGATACCAAGCATAAGTGCAACACTTATGATGAATAAAGTGAAATTTTGTAGAATCAACACAGCACACCTGCAGTTAGTGCTTGTCCTGTTTCTCTAATGGGGATTTGATTTGAATATCTGTTAATGCTAAAAATGCAACATGAATTTGATTTGCCTTGAAAAAAAACGTTTATATAAAAACTGAAAATATAATATTTGTGGTGCTCAAAGTTTTGTGGCTGCGTCCATTCTTTTTAGGGATGCTCCGATCGCCAATTTTGGGGCCGACGCCGGAATCAGTATCGCCGATACCGATCACCGATCCGATCGAGTGGGCGGGGCCTATGGGGATCTTCCACAAGTGATGTTTAAACTCAGTTAATGGGGCTCATTCACTGGCGCTTCCACAAACAACAACCAACATAATTATTACATTCCAATGAAGTATTATTCAAGTTGACATTAACTTTGGATAATAACACGGGAGAAATGAGCGGAAGCGCTCTCTCTCCCTCTCTTTCTCTCCTGACAGCCTGTCAGTACCGCCATGCAGCACTGATCCAGTAATGAGTGACCCGACAGTGAAGAATAAATATATTTATAACTAGTTTAGCTTGTTCCTGAGGTAGATAACATCGCTACGTGTGTTAGGTCTAACTAAGTGTGTGTTTTGCTCCGCCCACCTGTCCGTCACAGTGGTGGAGCTGCAGGATTTCTGCTTCACACATTTGGCGTCATGCGATCGGCTCTCGCGATCTGCATTTTAAGAGAGCACGGTAGATCGGTAGAGTATGAGTATCGGCCGATATCGATCGGCGGCCGATCGCCTAATTATTTTCAAGTAGGCCTATTAATTGCAATATTTTAAATGATAAAGTGCTCACATTATATTACATTTATTTATTGCGTGAGAACATTAGTGAGTTAAATCAGTTAGTAAGTAATCTGACCCATCCACTGTGTCCTTATAGGCCTATCATTTCATAATCTGTCCAGCTCTCACGTACAGTTTAGGCACTATACTGTAAATCTACTAGGCCTATATTTAATTGTATAATCGGTGTTGCTTCCATATAACCACCAGGTGATCAGTTTGAAAATTCCCCTTTATCGTGGCTTTGTACATGCAGCATCATCATCCACGCAGTCACATGTCCTTTTGTTTATGAAAAAAATGGTGCCATCTCTGAGCTATTATTCAGGAATAGATGACTATGATTTCCTGGAAGGCCATGACTCAGATCCAAGGAGGTGTGGACAAACAGGTAGAGAGAGAGAGAGAAGAAACCCTGTTCCCTCTTGTTCAGACCTGACAGAGCTGCTTTCATTCCACAGCAGGAAGGATTCCCTCTTCAGTAGAAAGGTAAGCACCTTAACGGCTTTCTGTAACATATGTAAATGTCGATTTTTAACAATTTTGTTACATTTAGTAATAACCTCTTTGGTCTTTGTTAACCTTTCCGGGGTAAACGAGTCAGACCAGATAACGTCAACTACCAGATATAATGTGTTAAGAAAGATAATACAGAATGTACTAGTTCATAGTCGCAATAGGCCTACTCCCTCCATCTGTGAGACGTCATTCACTAAAAGAGAGTATTCATTCTAAAGCTTTTAGTTAGGAACATGACACATGTATGAGCAAACACTGTGTCCGGGATAATACAAATATAAACTTTCTTGTGGACTAACCAGTTTGTCAGCTTTTGTGTATCTCCCTGTTATGTAAGCTAGCTACCTAACACATGACCGTGGGTCTTTTGCAAAAAGATCAAGGATTTAAGTTGCTTTAAGTCTTTTCACTGGAGGCACCTCCTCTGTCTTAAAAAAGATAAACGTGTATGTTTAGATCAGACCAGGCTTAGTTGTGTTTTGTGATCTAGCAGTTGTTCTCAACTGGTGGGTCGCGACCCAAAAGTGGGGCGCGGACCCGTTTCGAGTGGGTCGCAGATGTGTGAATGAAGGGGGGAAAAAATATAGCCTATATTTTTTTCTTTTGGGAAAATGGTGGAACTTTTATTTTGAAGACCCAATTTGTTAACGCTGTGCATGCAGTAGGCGTTGGACTGGAGGTACCGGAGACCATAAACGGTTTTGAAAACTTCTGTCACGTAGTGATCATCTTCTCAATAAAACATCTTTGCTGATGTTTTTTCGAGTCTTCTGGCCAATCAGAATCAAGATTGTTGCCGGAAGTCCCGACGGAGAATAACTTTGATATAGAACTACTCTTTATACATCCATGGGTACAACTTCAGATAGAAATGAACACATAATGAAATATGAGCCCCGGTTAGATGATTGACAGGTCACAGAACAATGGGAGCTATCTACCCTTAACCACAAAGTAATTCACACAGACTATCTCCTCTTTGCTCTTCTCTCTGTGAGGAGCAGCAAGCTGTCAGAAAAAAGTGAAAAACAAACAATGGCATAACATATTATTAATATATCAGGTAGTAATAGTAATAATAATAATAGTACTTTTCTTCTCAGAGTGTACCAGAATGCGTAGTTTATATGTTAGTATTTTCAAAAAATCTCCTGGGAGAAAATCCCCCCAGACCCCCCTTCTGGGGTTGGGTTTTCAGCATGTGTGCCTTTTTATGCGATACAGTTCATCTTTGATTCCATCCTATCATTAAACCTTATTTAAAAGCATTCTTTAGTTCTGTGAAGGGCTATAAGGGATATATGCACTGACACTGTACTTTACTTTAATTCATGTATGTGGAAAAGCGTATTACAGCACGACTTTTTGTTGAATAGGTTTGAGTGGTTCAAAATTTCGGGTCGTGATTTATTGACAAAGGAAAAAGTGGGTCCCGAGGCCTGACCAGTTGAGAACCACTGAAACATTGGTTAGGCGATTTTAACTCCTACTGAACTGATGGGTTAAATGCAGAGGCTACACTTAAATGTGTATACTGTGCTGGGTACATGTGTGGCAATAAAAAGTGGTTTTGATCCAAATCCTTAACAAGGAGAACAAGTACACAGTCTAACTAAACAACATTGACACTCCCTTACTGAACATTTGATCAAATTTATTTGCCCGACTTTTGACAGGTCCATTCACGCTGAAAGATGCCTGGATGAGAACTACCAGTAGTATTATAAATTCATTGCGATTGAGTCTTCTTTCACTTGGATACAAATCTAATATTGAATTGAATACTTTTATATTTGTATTTCAAGATTTATCTTCAAATAAATTATCTTAAGAATCAAGATTAAGTAGTGTAAAATGGCAACATTAACCCAAAGTAGGCTATAACATTTTAGGAGAAAACTCAGTCCTTTCTATTGTAGACTGTTTTGATTCAGTTTGGTATCTCTCTTAATAACCTTAAAAATTTACCTGATGTACAACGCGGATTGGAATTCAATTTATCATGAGTCGTCTGTTTGCTTGTCAAGATAACATAATCTTAACCCTTGCTGTTATTTGATCTGTTCTTGTAGTCACAACAACGAACACATAGCAAGTACGCAAAGTGATGAAGAGGAAGGTCCCAAAAATCCCAGCAACATTTACAAGAAAACCTTCATTGGCCAACAGGAACAGCACTCGCAAACAGTCTATAGAACAGCATCTAAAACATCTTCATACCAATATGTTGAACATGTTCTAAACCAAACTGCCATTAAGTGCGGAGGAGCCTTTTAATAAAGTAATATCGTATCGTATTTTCTGCTGTTTAGTCCTCTGTAATTAAATGTTTTGAGGTTGAGCATATTTATTGTCAAAATGCCCTTACAATCTACCTCCTATCTACTAGATGGCGTACTCCACCGGAACAATCGCAAAAGGCTGTTTTGGGAAGGTCTACAAGCAGAAGTACAACGATACCTGGGCTGCTATAAAGAAAGTCCCGCAACACCTCATCAGGCAGCACGACCTGGAGAGAGAGAGTGAAGTGTACAAGTAAGTACACGTGATTTAGTGATGTTTGCAGACTCAAAAGAAAGCCAAGCAGGATATAAAAAGATAAAGAGAAATACACACAAATATATAATAAGTGTAAGTGTAATAATGTAAGTGTATGCAATAAGTTGCAATTCTTTAGACTCAACTCTTATCCGATACCAAAAAAAAACAGAAGTAGACACACCATTTACAGCCACTATATAGATAATATAACACACAGTTTAATAACCATAACAATTGTTGGTGTTATCTTCCAACCAAAATATGTGGCAAGGGGGAACCATTCTTTGAAAAAAGAATCTCTGATGTGTGTGTTGGCTCTTTTACTTATAGGTCTCTCTTAAACACAATTACCCTCTATACGGGTACCCAGTAAGTATCTAGTTGGTTCTTAATTTGATCTTATTTGATCTTATTTGTCTTTTTCTCTGTCTCTCCATGACTTTCCACCACTGATCTGCAGGAAGGCAAATCATCCAAATATTGTGAAGCTACTGGGGAAAATAAATCTCAAAGACGGAAAATGGATTATTCCTTTAGAGTTTATCTTTGGAGAAGACCTGGAGACCACCATCTTTAAAGCATCACAGTCTAAAATACAGGTAAAGTTATCATGTCAACAAACAATAGCTTCACACTTCTTCAGAACAGCAGTTTTATTGAGGCCTGAAGGAAAATGATGTTACCTAATATGAGAAAAGTGGATTTGAGTCTAATGTGGCTCATACTTGATGCCAGTCTGGTTAAAGTTGATATCAAATGTCTGTCTCTTGCAGTTGACTCCGTCTATCAAAGGAACTATCATCACCGGCATGTGTGAAGGGCTGTACCACCTTCACTCCAAAGATATTGTCCATCAAGACCTCAAGCCTGAAAACATCATGGTGAGTGGAGGCCTGTGCAGACTGTCAGCATGCAAAAAACAACAGAGATTTACAGAGGACATATAGTCCTGACTGAATATGTAACTATAAGATGAGATTACATTTTATTAGAGATATCCATGGAGCTTAAAGAACTAATCCTAATGTTTTTGCTCAACGCCTGATATTTCATCTTGCGCCACAACAAAGTTTACATTTCCAGATTCTAATAAAACGTCTTACCAACTACTGACATGAAATTTAATACACACTTTTAAAAAACCCTCAGGATAACTTTGGTGAGCCCTTAACCTTTCATCCAGCTACATCATTCGGTCTAATGTTTAATTTGTTTGATATGACTAAATACCTGCAGCCTCAGATGGACTTAGTTTTAAATGCTCACAAAAAAGAATACCATGCTAACAAGCTAAACTGGTGGAGCTGGTAGTATGGAGGTAGTGTAGACTATCTCATGATACTTGTAATCACTGGGCAGTATCTGAAACCGAAAGACGGCCTGCACGTCTATCCGCTTTTAAATCTCTGAATTGTTTTTTTAATTTTGTAAGAATATAAATTCAATAAAGTTCATGTGTCCTTCAGGTGGAGCATGACACAAACAGAGCAGTCATCATCGACCTGGGATTGGCTAAGTTCTTCCGGTATGGTCAAAACTCTGCCATAGACATGGGGAATGAGGCGTACTCTGCCCCTGAGGTTCTGCAGAGGGGCAGTCAGAGGGACCAGCGCTCAGACGTGTGGGCCATGGGTAAAATCATCGCCGAGCTCTGTGCCCGGGTCCGGCTGTACACGCCCAGCGTCTGTCCAGCTAAGATCATCGATATCCTGAAGGATCAGCCTTACTGCCATGTTGTGTGTAGGATGGTGGATCCCAACCCTACTCTGAGAGCCTCCATGGGTGGGGTCATGAGCGAGATAAAAAGGGTCGGAGGTCCAGGCATTAACCCCGTTAAAAAAGATGACCTTAAGCCAGCAACACCTCACATCAGTGTCGAAAAACTGTCTCCAGTGAACAGAGACCTATCGCCAATGAACAGAGACCCAAACCCAATGAACAGACAACAGCCAATGAACAGAGGCCTATCGCCAATGAACAGACACCAACAGCCAATGAACAGAGGCCTATCACCAATGGACAGAGACCGAACCCCCATGAACAGAAATCCATTGCCAATGAACAGAGACCTATCGCCAATGAAGAGAGACCCAAACCCAATGAACAGACACCAACAGCCAATGAACAGAGACCTATCACCAATGAACAGAGACCCAACCCCCATGAACAGAAATCCATTGCCAATGAACAGAGACCCAAACCCAATGAACAGACACCAACAGCCAATGAACAGAGACCTATCGCCAATGAACATACACCAACAGCCAATGAACAGGGCTCAAACACAGTTTAACAGAGATCCAACCAACAGGGAGAAATCGCCACTGAAATGGGAGCGCTCACCGAGACCAGAGATCAAAGCTCTGCCTCCTCGAGCAGCAATGCCCCTTCCTCCTTTCCCTTATAGGACGGAGGACAAGAACAAAAACCAGGGTCTGGTCCCGACAGGCAGAACTGAGCGCACCGAAGACCTCATGAAAGGGAAGTTTTTCCAAGGTGCTGCAGATAACCTGCCCAGCAACCTGCCCACAACAGGAAGGGTGGTCATGCAGCGCTTTGAGATGAAAAACGGGGAGGTTGAAAAATGGGAGCAGAAGGAGGTGGTGACTGAGGGTGGAAAAATAGTCAAGTTTGGTGATCTCAAGTTTGATAGCAAGTAAGAATAAAGGGATTTCTTATTTGGCAGATAATGTAGCTCCTATAAAAGGATTGAATGTGCTGGTTCAACGATTAGTGCAGGGTCACCTAGCTTTTGGTATCTTTTTAAGAGAGCATGTTAAATACTTTTCCAATGAGTCAACGTGTAAACTGAGGTGAAAGTACAGTGGGCCCTTGTTTTTTTGCACACATAAAGACAATTATGAAATAAATGATAGGTTGAAATGGTTTTGAGGAGACATAAAGAAAGGGCTTTGGTTCTGCTGTAACAAGTTATTCAGCCATGTTAGGAATTAGTTTGATATCTAATTTACTTGGCAAGAAAAAGATATCTGCAGGCCCGAACAACCATCTGTGAATGTTTTATCTGTATCTGAATGCATAACACTGTGAACATGGCTCGTACATTATGTGTATGGTTTTGTATATAAATAAATCCTGATATCTCAATTTCAGAGGTGGATTCAGGGTTTTTTGTAATGAAAAGAAGCGAGAAAACTTTAGTTGATCGCTGTAAACTAAAATGGTTTCTGAAATCAGAGTAAGACAACATGGGCCAGGAGCAAACTATAAAATAATACTGTTTTTTGCAGTTTTTTTATTAGGTCTTAAATTGGTGACTTCTGTGGCTAAACATACAAGCTACATACTTCATTTCTGGATCAAGACAGTCTCAGGTTAGGAAAATGTGCAGTGTTATTTGTTTGTTCAAAAACAAACTTGTTAAATAATTAAATGAATCTTGGTGGATCAGTTTGGGTAAGGGCCAAGTTTTTGGCACTCCAACCATAGCTTAATTTGTATGAAAAGCTCTTTTCACTTCAGCCCAAAGCCACGAAACTTGGATTTGTAGAGGAACATATTTTTGGCCTAAATGTCTTGGTTCAAATTGTTAACTTTTAAACTCTTGAAAACAATATGAAAATGCCACCACATTTGGACAATAGCAACCCAGCTAACTTGATAGCATATCACTGGCTGGGGTGGTTCTATGTTGGCGGGGGGGGGGGGGTCGTAACACTGACTTTGGACCCCCCTGCGGCCCCCCTGAAAATGAAAAGTTTATTATTAAACAATTTCTTGGCTGACGGAATAGGCGGAACTAACGTTATTTGTCAGTCGGACCCATTAGAGCGTAAAAACTGTAACTATAAGTATCTGAAATAAATGTGTACCAATAACTGTATTGCATTGTTTTCTTAAGCGCAATTACTTCATACTGTCTTTGTCTTTTTCGTCCTGCATTTATTGTGCCCCTCTCAGAAAATAACTGGCCCCAGCCTGGCCCCCCCAGTCAAATTGGTCTAGAACCGCCACTGCCTGTAGGTCATTATTGAGATAATGTCGGTATTCTTTGACAATTTTAGCTACTGCAATCAGCCACTATGCGTCTATCCAGAACCAAAAGTGATGTTCTTGCATCTTGTCTTATCCTTGCCAACACTATGCACCCAAAGTTATTTACAATATAAGACAAGGAAATACAGCTAAAACAATCCTTTTAGCTGAGTTGCTTCAGGCATCATTTTCACTTCCTTAAATGACTTCCTTGGTAACAAAGAAGCTGTTAATCTATATAAGAAACTACTGGTGTCAGCTTACTGACTACTCAGACACACAAAACCAAATACATTGTTTTCATTCTACTGACCTGTTTTTAAAACCATAAGCACTGTGTTAACATTTCATCCTTTAGTTTTGGTTAACAGTGCTGCCCCCACCAAATAGTAATCAAAGCGTGTCTTAAAACATCAACACTAAAAATACCGTGTCAAATAGCAAATTGGTATTTTAGCTTTCTCTAATATTGACATCAGATATTCAGACATGTCAGAGGTGATTTGAGGTTCACAGAATCTAAATAAGGACAGCCACAGTCGGTATGGACTTCTTTTCTCAGTTGTCTGTATCTGGAGCTGTATATCATACTATATTCCTGTTTAACTTAAAGCAAGTAGCTACAGAAGTTGTTGAGACATTGTATAAATAGTGCTAGATTGAAAGTCAGGTCAACAAAGTTATTTCCCATTGTGATTGTTATTTAAACTTATATTCTTGGAAAGTTTGAATGTGCTTGCCTTGAACTGATTAATGGGCCTTCATACTCTGAAACCTTTCATGCAAAATATGAAACTGTTCAAAGTGTAAGATACTCAATATACTTATGAAGTTTTAAAGAGAACTTGAAACATGTTGGGTGATAAAACAACCTGTTTAAGAGTTTCATAATATTGTGCCAAGAAACAGAAAGAAAAATCTAACCAAGTGGGTTTACTTTCCAGCCTGACAACATTCCTGCCCTCATGTACAACTTAGTGGGAAAGGTGTTGTCGTTTCCCACTAAGTGATACATCCATTAGGTCATAGAGTTGTCATCACCCTCACATATTAATATACCATGTGATAATCCTTTTTAAAAACGGCTAACTTTGACAGCAACGGTGTTACAGGAAGTGTACAAAGAGATGCACAATAAACGTAAGTTGCAAAAAATAAAACGATTGAAAAATAAAACAGAAGCATTGCTTTTGAATAATCAGTTTAATAATGAATTTAAGGCCACTCTGGACTGTGCAGAATTCATAAAGAGCAGAAATAACTCACAAAGTCACATTGCTCTTGGTTACGTCAGTGCTACCCTGTGATGACTGCTTTCTATTGCTGCTGATCTACATCAGAACGGAGTCAACGTAAAGTAGCTTAAATCAGAAACACAAAACATCAGGTCGAGTGTCGCACAGTTAACGAAGGAGACTGTATGCTGTGACTTTGGGAATATAAGCTTCCTTTGTACATCTTTCGGAGAAATGCCCTACTTGAATCCTTACATTTAACAGTGAGGAGCATTCCCCACAGCAGAAACTTGCATTTACAGTCACAATAAGAACGTTTCCAGTTCACAACATAGACACTTCAGCATGCGTCATATTCTTCTAGAGGAGCACTGATATGTATCATCTTCACATTGTGCTCGGTACACTTCCTCGCTAATAGGTTTGTTGCCATGCATATTAAGTCTTGATATAAAGATGCTATTGTATTAGTGAGCACAAGTTGAAATACCACTATTATGTGTTGCTAAGGCCATAGGAGTCGAATATGAAGTCACATCAAAATGATAATACAGTATATAGTCATCTAATTATGGAAATCACAGGCGGACACTCTCAGAGCTCAAATCGTCCCCTAACACGGACAAATGCCCAATGTCATGATGAAAAAATAAGTTCAGTACAGCACTCAGAAAATAAATCACTTGTAATCATCATGGACCATCTTCATCTATTCACAAAAAAGAAAAAAAAACGTAAATTATGAGTGTTTTGAATACATGTTGGTGAGAACACACACACACACACACACACACACACACACACACACACACACACACACACACACACACACACACACACACACACACACACACACACACACACACACACACACACACACACACACACACACACACACACACACACACACACACACACACACACACACACACACACACACACACACACACACACACACACACACACACACACACACACACACACACACACACACACACACACACACACACACACACACACACACACACACACACACACACACACACACACACACACACACACACACACACACACACACACACCTTTGGTTTCAGCCTGTTCACCTGCCAGTACAGCCACTCTCAGTGGAAGAGGGGACTCTTTTTCGCACCTTTACAATCAAATCTGTCAGAGTGGAGGGAAGCGAAGGAGGAGCAGACATGCAGTATACGGGCACAAGTGGAAAGGAAATGGCAGATGTTTCGATGTGAAGGCTTCCAGAGTAAGATTATGGAGAAAACTTGAAAATTACACAGGGACAAATAGTTTCTGTGTGTTTGAAAGGGGAAAACAGAAAATACAAATAAAAATGGTGGTGAGACTATAACAATATTGCTAAGAAATCGTGAAATGATATAATCTGCTTAATTTTAAACATAGTTTCATTGAGTACCATTTAGACACTATTCTGTGGCAGTTTTAATGAATCATATCCTAACAAGAAGTCACAGAATTCTCTCAAAACACAAACAAGATCATAATATTCCTTCAATTGAACTGAGGTAAATTATATATATATATATTTTTACTTTTTTGAGTGCATTTCTCCATGATATGTATAGATTAAGGAAAGGAAGTGGGCAAAAGATACATTAGAACATTTGACTGCATATAAAGTGTTGTGGGAGTTAGCCAGCACTCTTGGGGGGAAACATCTACATAAGGAGATGTAAAGTACACTGCACATGATCAAATGATAAATAAAAATGTTTTAAAGCAAGACAGACTCCATTTTGATGTCAAGCTCATCTGAAGGCAGAGGACTGATCACCGTCACAAAGAGGTGCTCTATTGGATAAAAGGTGAATGCACACAATAACAAAAACGACAGAAAATCAAATGTAGATATCCCATATGCTGAAATGTGAAAGGCTGAATTGAATGCAGCCGTTTACAGAACCAAGACGTAAAATGAACTCTCATTCTCGTTAGTATTTCCACTGAAAATGACAGGTAATGTATGTGTACAGCATCTGAAAACATTTGAAGGATTTAGTCCACCTGATGCAGAAACCAAACGGATAAAGGTCTTTCTAAACGAGACCCCAGGTATTTGCAGACAGGTGGTCGTACGTGCAGCGCTCAGTCAGAAGCAGTAATAGATGTAGAAGTAATAAACAACATTTTCAAGTTCCTTCATTCATCACTCATTGTAGCAGCTTCACACACACACACTCTCCTTCAGTCATGTACTCATTGGCATTTGGACAAAAACAACGAGGGCGACTGCTGGAAATCACAGCTTCTGCTCTATCAAACCCAATATTCGGAATAATGTAAGGTACGAGTGAAGAGACAGGAAACAAAACAAGCTTCTAAGGCATCACAAGGTTTAGCCAGCGACCACAGCGCTGTAGATATATAAACTCACAGAGTCCAACGTTTACCCTTCACTGTGGCTCCCATTGGAAGAAGAGTCAGTGATAGAACAGGAGCCAAGGTGGAGAGCCGTCATCTAAGGGTTGACAAATTCTGGTCAATAGTTTTCATTTTCCCAAAAAAAAAAAAAAATCACCATTTTAAAATCACCCAAATCAGTGTCTCACTGTCCACAAAGAAATGCCGCCAAAAACTGACAAAAAAGTGAAAACAGCTCCAGGTGATAGAGGACAAAAAACAGCATCCTACAGCTCGACCAATAGGATTATCCCATTGAAGTCATGGCAGCGTTATACATGATTAGAAGTATTTTGCGTTGGCTTTTTGTTAGTGTCGCCTTCTGTCATTTTGGCTGGGACGTTGGCTGGGACTTCGGCAGGTGCTTTTTTCTCTGGATGTTTTTCTGCAGCTTTTTCTGGAGGAGGTGGAGGTGGAGGGGAATGTAGACCGGCCTCAGTGCCGATGTTAACAGTGATGTTGGTGTAGAGCGGCATGTATTCCCGTGAGATCATCTCATATTCAGCTGTGTTCATCCCATCCGACTTCCAGGTCTGACGTGTTTTGGCCAGCATGTTGAACCTTTAAATAGACAGAGCAGTGATGACCGAACGCTGCGTAGCTTTGCATTTTACTTGACGTAACAATTAGTGTCATTTCTGCTGTTTCCATTTATGAACAAGTGGGTCTCTTTTACATCATCATTTGTGTTAATCTGCATTCAAACTAAATCAGATCTGCTCCTAAAGTCCCAAATTAAAATAAATACATCAAGTAGTTTACTGTACCTCTTTGGGTTCACATCATTGCCTTTGTCCAGCTTGTGTTTAATCATCTTGTAACGGCCGACCTTCACTGACGGACGACTGATGTACATCCCCCCCAAAGACACTCTAAAAAGAAGAGAAGGTATGTCCATCACATAGGGCTGTGCATATAGTCGTATTTTACTGGCAATAACGATTTGGCCTGCCACAATTACGAAAACAACCTAATCGAAAAAAACGATTATTTTGCTTTGCTAGGTTGTGACAGTGCACTGCAACATATTTGATCTAATTGAATTGTATTTATCATATTTATATATGTTTAGAAGCTTGTTGAAGTGCGCTCCAAAAATATTTGTTGATCTTGTTTATTGGTATTTATTATTTTGATATTATTTATTTAAAATGTAAATATAAATGTATCACTTATTTTATTTATTTTTGTATTGGTTTTTCAGTTGAATTATACGTTCAGGGTAATCAACAGTTATAAAATACTGTTCAACTTATTATTTGTTCAATAAATTGATGTTTTGCTTCCTCCTACTCCCTTTCGGACACATATGATTTTTTTAAATTATTATTATTATTAATATGAAGACTTTTTGTATCATGAATGTGCATAAATACTGTATTTTAACAATACTGTATTCTCTTTTTCACATTTGTTATTTTTTTTTTTTTTTAATCTGTTCGAAATAAAGATTGAAATGAAATGAATGAAACATTTTTCAAAGTTAACGAATAATCGTATTTAATAATCGTGATGTCAATTATTGACCAAAATAATCGTGATAATGATTTTTGCCATAATCACTATCACACAGTGCAACTGGATCACACTCATCTCCTTACGTGGTTCAAGAGACACAAATCAAAACATTGATCTTGTACCGATAACAGAGTTTGACCTATAGTAGGGTAGTATAACTGTTTCAATGTAATACTAGATCTACTCTTAATCAAACTGGAAATGCCAGAATGAGTGACTGTCTACATAAACTTTATTCTGAAGAGCCTTCGGCCAAGGCTCACCTGAGTCCAATATCGTCGTCCTCTCCACCCCAGCCCCAGTAGTTGTTGGGAAAGCCGTTCATCTTGAGGTAGTGCAGTGGCGTCAGAGCTGACACTCCTCCAAAGTACATCTTGTACGGAAGCCTGGAGAGGATTAAGTATTGCAGGTAAACATGTGTAAACATGTGTAATCGGTGAACAGTGAAGCCTTCAATGGATTATTAGACACAAGAAAAGGACATACTTGTAGCCGAACTTGTCCATGGCGATGGCCACATGCTTGGGGGTGGAGTCGCAGACGTACGTGTTGCGATCGTCCTCCGGGATGAGGTCCACATCATGGAAGAAGAGGCAGTCCCAGTCCTCCTCCCTCATGGCTTCTCGGAAACCCACATTCATCAGCTTGGCCCTGTTGAAAGTGTATGTTCCAGCCTGTGGAGAAAACACAGACACATCATGTCAGAGTGACGCAATCATCTCACTTCAATACAGCTCCAGAAGGTTTGTTAACAGAGAGGCATCTAGCACGAACCAGACAACCTTGGAGTACGAGGGAGTTAGAGATATAGAAGATAAATCCACAAAGTAGAATCAAATAATCAGGAAACCATTGATCATTGCAGGAAGAAGTGGAACACATTCATTCTTATCTGACAAAAGAGAGAATAGCGAATGAGAGAATGCTGAGAAATACACATGAAACAATTGTTATAAACAGCTAAAGAGGTTAAAGCATCCAAGCGTCCTCGTTCTCTAACATGCACAAGCAGGGACAGCACACTAGAGGGCACTCTTTATTTAGCTCAGGGTATATGAAGGAATCCTGAATTCAAATTTAAGACCTTTTTTAAGACCCTTTCCATACATTTGAAGACCTCATCGCCACTTGGACTTTTAACCGGTTACATTGGCGACACACTTCACCTCACATTGACTATACACAGTATTGATTGTCCTTCCTCCTTATCTTCCAACCATTTAGAGGCAGACTTGCATTTCCCCAGAACGATGTTGTTTAACAACCGCTGTAAACAGACTTTCGCGCGCTATCAAGTAGTGAGCGTGTGATGTCCTGTTCAGATGACGTCAAATCCAACGGGAAGCCATAAATAAACTCCACAGAATCACACTACACACCTACGCAATGATTACATTCAGGCAGACTGTAGAATACAACCTCTTTATATACTTATTGAAAACAAGCTACAAAATGTAATACCTTGGAAGATGCAGTTTAATACTTTTTAATAGCCTTCATTTTCACTAAATTGATTTGTCAACTTTTAATACTTTTTAAGACCCCGCGGACACCCTGTAACCTGAGCGGTAGAAGAATCCACTAAAAGGTTAACTGTGGATGCAGACACAATTGACTACCAGTAGATGCATTTCCAAACATTTGGTCTACCTATGTTGTAAATGTATTATCTTTTCAATTTACACACGGCATCTATTGCACGTCTGTCCGTCCTGGGAGAGGGATCCCTCCTCTGTTGCTCTCCCTGAGGTTTCTCCCATGTTCCCCTTTAAACTGTGGGGTTTCTCTGGAAGTTTTTCCTTGTACGATGTGAGGGTCTAAGGACAGAGGGTCTAAGGACAGAGGGTCTAAGGACAGAGGGTGTCGTATTGTCATACTGATATTCTGTACAAACTGTGAAGTCCACTGAGACCAATGTAACATTTGTGATATTTGGCTATATAAATAAACATTGAATGATTGATAGATGATAGTGTTAGTGACAGTGTTTCGACCAAATGAGTGTTGGCTGTGTGCTGTTCACCTGGTGAATGATGTAAATTCTGTAGTTGAGCTGTTGTCGCTGCAGAAAAGGATGCAGGTAGTATAGAAGGAACTTGAGGTGGTGTTCTCGGTTTCTGTGGGGAATGATGATGGCTGTTCGGTGTCTCGCCTCACAGTCAGGCGGCCGGTAGCGTCCTCCGCGCATCACCAGTGGATTCTTCCTCTGCACCTCTGCTAGAGTCAGCCCTGATGGGAATTTGACGTGAATCGGCCCACCTGTGAGCAGGACAAAGCTCTGCAGTCATTACCAGTAGCAAACATGTTCAATGGAGTAAAGGCAAATCAGCTGGTTAGGTGATGAGAGGCTATGATTTGAATGCATTTGAAATTGACTGGGCTCAACTGAACTTACTCCTGGATAGAACATCCCTATGCTGGCACAGAGCTTAATGTGCTTGTAAATGAACTTATTGAAGTGGCTGTTAGTTAAACTTTAAGCAGAATAATACATTTGAAAGAGTGGAAAAGTTAATTATTTCTTTACATGCCTCCCGTTTCTCTCACTGAAAGGCCACAAACAAGGAAACAGGTTTATTTTCCTGGAATTCAACATTTAGAAGATACAGTACCATGATGATGACTGAAACGCCAAATTAAATAATTTAAAAAAGGCTCCATGTACGTACAATCTATGGTCAAACAATCCCAAAGCCCCCACAGGAGTTGTCAACAAAGCAACTTGATTTTGTTACAAGAGGAAACACTTTAACATGCAGTCTCTCTGAAGTAAAGATATTTCAACAAGACCTGTCTGGTCCGTTGCTACACATAAATATCTGTCACAGGGAAACTCCAGGTGGCTTCAGTTCACTTCCTGCTGCCTGGGATCATGTTCTTTAAAGCCTCAATGAACTTTATCTATTATTTGTGCAGTAGGAAAATAGTCAAAGCCTTGTGGCTGGGTCATCAGCATGTAGTTTAACTCACTGGCAGTGATGTAGGAACAAAGGGGCGGAGCCAGGAAAGTAGAAAAACCAGCCTGCTTGAGAATGCATTCTAGACATTCTGAAAACAACGTGGAGTGTCAGATTTGGTATTGTGCAACTGTCAGAGGTATTTCCACAGGGTTTCGTACTCTTAAAAGAAACTACAATGTAAACCGTTTTGCATTGTTCCTGTATATAAACTAAGTCATTGCCACTAATCAAATCTTACTAGATGTTTGTTCACTCGTTGCAAAAACTCATTGTCGTCTTGTATGGGTGAAGTTTGCCATCAGGCGAACAAAGATGATATGTGTCAAGTTAGGGCTGCTCAATTCAATCGTATTTTAATTGCAATTATTGCTTGCGACGATTACGAAAACAACGTAATCGAAATATAACGATTATCTTTTTGTTGTTATTATAAAAAAAAAAAAAAGTTTTTTCAGTTGAGTTATACTTGAACTTCAGGGTAATCAACTGCTAAAAACATACTGTTCACATTTTTTTCTCCAATAAAATGGATGTTTTCAAAGTAAATGGATAATCATTTTTAATAATCGTGATATCAATTATTGACCCAAATAATCGAGATTATGATTTTTGCCATAATCGAGCAGCCTTAGTTTTTAGCAAAACATCTTTAAGAGATGACACGAGCAGCCCTACCAGCATGGTGGCCAAAACATTTTTATTTGGTCTTAAATTGTAGTTCAACATTTGTTTCTTGTTACTTCAGGACCATGACGGTGGGCCAGCCTTTAATGTTTAACTGAGTGGAATATGTTGAATATGTTTTACCAAAATGTTGGCTATATGTCAAGGAGTTTTCAGGGTGTTTATTGGTATTCATTATTTTGATATTATTTAAATGTAGATGTGAATGTATAATTTATATTGGTTTTTCAGTTGATTACCCTGAACGTATAATTCAACAGTTAAAAAGTTCAAATTATTATTTGTATTTGTTTTAAAGTACAATAAATGGATGTTTTCAAAGTCAATGAATAATTGCATTTAATAAATCGCAATTACAATTATTGACCCAAATAATTGAGATTATGATTTTTGCGATAATCGAGCAGCCCTATGTCAAGTTGAAAGCTCAGATGGGCTAGTTAGTGAACCTTGAGTATAGATAATCATGACGTTTATAAAAAATAAAAAAAGGGGACGTCACAGCTAATAACCCTGACTGATAACTGTGGACAGGATATCTGATCATCTGATGCATCCGCTTGCTTGTGCTTCCTGATTGCTAATTTGCTCCCACATCCTTTTCTATTAAGAAGTTCATGGGCAGTACAGTTTGTTTTTCTGCCATCGTATCCTGGGAAACAATTTGTAACTTTGTTAGGATAAGCGCTATGTAATTATTTTTATTGTCAGTGTCTTATTAGTTTAAATGAGAGACGTGTGAAGGAGAGAGTGATTTACCTCCAGTAACACAGTATCATCCGTACAGAATGACACAGAAGCAGGAGAGAGCACTCACCTATAAGAGGGGACGTCTTAGGGCACAAGGGCATGTGATCTTCATTGACATGAGTTTTGAAAAGTGTTGAGAGGTTGGCATATACATCCCCTCCAGGTATGCCCACTGTTGTTTGGTTGCGGCCTGATAAGCCAGTGGTGTCGGGCTTGCGGAAGATGCGGATGAAGTAGGAGACCCTCTTCTGGTATCCCTCTCGGGACAGCAGCGCCATGACCACCAGCTGGATGCCCAGAAACATGAAAAGGTAGCGCCATTTGGACTGGATACTGATCATGTTGACGTCGTCAAAGCAACAAGGGTTGGGAGAAGACAGTGCAAAAAGTCACTAAATAGGCTCTCCCCAAGCAGAGACACTACTTGGAAAGGTGATGATTGTCGTCTGTGTATTTGATGGAGGTTGGTGCTGTGGCCCACATATGTTAAATAACACACGGTAATCTGTGGTAATTAGGAATATGAATATAGGGGAAGATGAGTACAAAGTTGACAAAAAGGCACTTTTGGTAGGCTGAAATTGAAAAAGACCACCAAGGGGAGGAAAAATAGAAAAATATTGTAATTCAAGAAAAAATCGTCTTGTCTTTTTGTCTCTGTTTCACTGCATCCCTTGCTGCAGCCCACTATGTGGCAAATATCTCCAAAAATGACTGTTGGTCCAATTTGTGATTGGCGTGGGGTGGTAATGCCAGTCCCACATCATGTAGTTTCACCCCCAATGAATGCCATCCACTGCCCTGTGGAGCTCATTCTCCTACGGTCAAATAAATAGCGGCGTGAGTATCTCTCTATCGCTCTCTCTTCCTCCCTTTGTGGGCTTTATGCTGCCTTCTGTTCTCCCTCATGTGCTCTCCTGAGGGAGGCCTCTGCAACAACAACAACAGTCGCCATGACAAAAGGGAGCATATGCAGTCGTATAGGCCCTATACTTTACAGAGGATTAGACAGCTTCCATCGACTCACTGCCTGACTGGCTGGGGAGTCGGGGGGGAGTGGACCATACCCAGTGTGGGAGGAGTAGTCAGAAGGTTTGTGTATGGGGAGAGTCAGGCCTAGAGAAAAAGAAGAGGAGATAGAGGAAGAGGAGGGAGGGAGAGCTCTGATTCCAATTGCTTTTGTCGTATAATGATGCAATCCACAGCTCTGAGGCTCCTCTGGCAGCCCACTGGGCCGGCAGTCACGCTGCTCACTGTATGGACACCAACTGAACCTTCACTCCAGCTCAGATCTGAAAGAAGAATCACAAAAGAGAAGGAAGGACAGTTACATTCACTGGCCCACTTTTGGTTTAAACTGTTGACATCAGCGATTTTGTACAGCAGAATGCGTTTACCACACAAACAATGACTGATTGTTTGCAATACTGGGCCGACAAATGGATTGTGTTTGTTTACATGGAGACTAAGCAGCACAGTTGGAAAGCCTTGGTTAATCAGGCCCAGCATGGGCTCCAGTGCAGATGCCTCCCCAAAGAGAGGCCTGCTGCCCACAGCGGATGGCTGACGGGAAGCCGCGCTCCGCTGTGTGGATGAAACGTTCCAGTTCAAGAGCCAATAAACTCGCGGCCCCCTTTTTGCTGCAGGCTGCTGCAATGTGGTGTTCGTGGAGCTTGCATAAGCCTTTTCCTCTGCTCTGGTGCCGTCTGCTGCAGTGTCCTACACATCCTTACTCACACATTAATTAGTGCTTGTTAAAGAAGCCAGCCTCAGACCACTAATCCTAATCCCACTCAATGCTACAAGACTGGAAGAGACAGAGTGATACAGATATAGTTACTTACTAGTACTACAGTAGCTTCCAACCTCTCACAGACACTCATAGATTTTATAACCAAAAGTCAACAATTGTTCAAATCTGTTGAACACAATGAGAAGTGTAAAACCATTTAGAACTGCAATGTCTCCCAATGCATCTTTTGTTAACATCATATCGTCTCTGGAGAATCTTTTAAAATAACACAGAAAAACAATACATGTGTGTCGAGTAGTCTGTCATTCACACTATAAAAACACATTGCACAGCAAGTTCATGGAAACAGACAAGTGAAAATTATTTAAAAAAAAAGGTACAGCTAAGATGAAGAACAGAAAACATGACTGAAGCAATCTGATACCCTTGTCATGTTGCATTTTGTTTTCAACACAATAGTGATTCAATTATCTTTTTTAATTTTTAATAATTTGATGGATAACATGTTTTTTCCGAGACTGTACTCCGTGTCGACATCTTATTTTAAAAAGGCAAGATCTTCGATGTAAGGTTTTTTCATAACCGACAGGAAACGGTTGATCTACAAACAAACCAGGTTCCTTTTAGTTGTGAAATCTGAATGATACGGCCTACTTGATCAACAGGAAAGATGAACTACTGACATCTTTCAAACTCACGCTTTCTGAACTTCAGTGCTGTTCCTGTATGTTGCTTTGACAGCTGACTGCGAGGACTTTCAGTGCAAAGATAATAAAGGTTCTTCTCTGAGGGGATATGTGGATCACAAAGGAAAGCCTCTGCTTATCGCTGCAGATGATTTTCATCTGCTTGTGGAACAGTGAGCAGATGGGAGATTGACCCCTCTCACTTTGCTTAGCCCTTATAATAACCACATAGATTATGGATATGGTTTATAAAGTCCTGCCATAAAGACTTAATCCCACAGTGGGGAAATTGAACTCAACCACTTGGGGATTCCATCCAGAACATAATAAAAAGTGACCTGGAAAACAATGATCCTTACATAATGAAGACTACTTACTGGTCCAGGGTCTGTCAGGCTTGCTAGATGAATATAAATGATTAAACATCTCGTGTTTTCAAGAGCAAAACGTTGCTGATAAGATCAA
This sequence comes from Notothenia rossii, assembly GCF_949606895.1. NCBI lineage: Eukaryota > Metazoa > Chordata > Actinopteri > Perciformes > Nototheniidae > Notothenia > Notothenia rossii. The sequence continues at coordinate 13,559,183 of NC_136905.1, forward strand.
GCGATGTGCAAGTTTGAGCCATTACATGACTAAGCATCATGCTTAAGGAAACCCTTCCTACTCTCCCATACTCCAGTCACATTCATGTGTAATGATGAGATCTGTGGTGGAAATTCCACACTAAATAACAAATATACAAGCTTAAACCAGTCGTGTTATTTAATAAAGAGTTATAGCATTGAACAGAATCAATCATATTTCCAGCTGGAAAGGACAGAGGTCCTGCACTAGTAGATAGTACGAGGATCTGACCCCATTGCACAGAAAAGCAATGTCATTCACATTACTCCCAAGTTGGGTGGGGGGGCAGACAGAAGGGGAAGCACAGTGTGTTAATTACAACCCTAACATCCATATGATAATTGGCTGACGATGGTCAGGGAGACACCCTTCTGTCTGAGAACATTTCATAGCGAGGAAACCTACATATATATTGAATCACTGTAAATTCCCATCATAAGATACACATGTTTTTACAAAGGGGAGAAATTATGCTTTGGAGCTTGAGCTGGCTGTGAGAGAATTTGGCAGCAGGAACGTGCTTTAACAAAGCCGACTGACTTAGATTATAAAAACAGAGATTCAGCGACTAGATTTAGAGGAATCTCTCGGTGTAAGCTCAAGGGCTGAGGAGTGAACCACAGAGAGAGGACAAAGCCAGCGTGGAGCTGCAGGGGGAGAGGGAGAGCAGCCAGCAGTCTGGTTACACTATGTTCTTTTGACTTCATTGTCTCTCCTGCTCGTATATCCTTTCTTTCTTTAGATTTTTAAAAAGAGGCAGGTTTGGCGTGACGTCACATGCTCGAGCACACCAAAAAGCTATACCTTCTGACCTTGTTCCCAGCACCCTCGCTCTCCTCTTCATTTTGTTTTTTCCCTTCACTGTGCAATGTGTGCTTTAAAGAGTGATGGCACATAACAGGCGACAAATGGTACATTTTATTTTTGCCCATGGGGCATGAATATTGCATATATATGATATGTCCACATGGATGCTTGCACACACACGAGTGAGCACAAAAAGGGGAAAGTAGGCTGGCATGGGGGTTAGAATGACGAGCTAACAAGAAAATAAAAACGGATGGGGGGTTTAGAGTAAGGGAGTTATATTTAGATCATCATCTGGGGAATAATAGCTTATGCTTTGCTTTTCAAATGCTAAAGGGATAGCATAGCTCTCATGCACAGCCCATTGGCTGCAATATCTGCTACAGAGGAAGATAAATGAGCAACCAACAAAGTCACAATAAGGGTAACCACAGAAAAGGTGTACCTTACCAGGCATTCATACAAACATTATATTGGCATTAACACGGAAGTCTATTTTATTTGTACTCCTGTCCAACTCTAGGGCAGCCTGTTTCCTGGACCAGAACTATTTGTGCAGCAACACTCATTGATGACCTGCTGTGGGTTATTCTCTAAGCGGGTAATTATCTGAGCCAGTATCAAATATCACAATATCAATATCAAAGTTATAACTATCCGTAACCTTATACCCACAGTGAGGCAAAAATCTAAAACATCACTAGAAGACTAACGGATGACAGAACCTGGCAATTATAAAAGTTATTTTAATGAAAAAGAAGGCTGAAATGTAGACAATATCAGTGCAAGGCAGTGGAGAATACGACAGGAAGCTAGGCGAAGGATTGTGCCTTAGTGTGACTGTGTGCATACATTTTAATATAAATACTCTCTCTCTCTGCATGTGACACTGCTTTTTAAAGAAAAAGGGGGAACAACTATAATGAAGGCCAATTAGCTATTGATTCTAAAAGGCAAAGTCAGCCCATGGTAAGCAACAAAGAGCCTTATATACCGACAGAAAATATAGAAACGCTTAACACTTGTGCTGCAAGAAATACTTTTTTTAAACTAAGAAATCCAATAAATAGAAGATAGAAAGGCTTGCTAAATCGCTGCACTTCACTCTCCTGTCTGGTTGGTTAGGGCCTTACCCTCTTGATCCCGTAGAAGCACATACGAAGGCACAGCATTACAAGATACAAGTTTACATCTGTCTGAGTATGTTCTCAGTTCTATATATGCCAGCCTATGGAGGACCAGCAACTGCTTTCCAGTCTTAAATGTGAGACCTTCCTCTCAGATCTGCTAAACCCCTACTACTGTTGAGGGGAGGGCCCATCAAATCCTACAAGCTCCTCACTACTCGTCACTTTAAGCTTTCTTTTAGGGATACATAATAAAACAACTGTAGGAAGACCTGTTATCCATGTTTTTTTTAAATCATATTATGGTAAAAAAAAAAAGATAACAGGATACCTCAAACAGTTGTACATATCAAACAATATAAAACAAAAAGAGCTTTCATTAAAAGGTGACAGTCCATTGGGTCTCCCTCTTCTAAAAAGGAGGAAGATTGCAAAGCAAAACAAACAGTTGCATAAGTGGCCATGAGCAAACAAACATTATTTGTGTTATTTATAGTGTGCCCGCTCAATTCATGACCAAACAAAGGCGGTGCCAAACAGTTTTTAAACTATTTGAGATAAATGCCCAAAATGCACAGTATAGCAGTTCTCTCTTTTATCGAAAAACATTACTCAGAGATATGCACAACTTACTAATAAAATGAGGAGGAAAAACGAGTTAATTCAACAAAATGATTGTCTGTTTATTGTGTGAAAGAGAAAAAGAAAAAGTGTTTAGCATTTATTTCTTGACCAATAATTTAAAAAAAAAAGGGGAAAAAGGTATAAATTCCGCTATTTTGATGTTAAAAATGCACGGGATTCAAACTTTGTAGTGAGGAGTCTAAAAATGACAACGTGAACGGAATAACTTTTAGTTGGCCGGCTGTAAGCGGCGTTAGGGTCGAGTTTGACAGCTCCACACCGAGGGAGAGGCCTGCCGATGCGGAGCCTGAGGAGGCTTCAACAACGGCCACAGCTGCCGGCACCACCTGCACTAGCGAACCTGACGATGCCCATGACCTGCCTTTTAACTGGACACAGAACATATGGAGTGAGTGGAATGAAAGGTATCCATGGCTTTTTATAAAAAAAAAAAAATTAAAAAAAAAAAAAATTGGATGTGAGATTTGCAGAGGCAAAAAGTATATTGATCTCCCTGCCGCTCGCAAACAAATCCACCTTTGTGCACCTTTCACAAGAATGGATTCAGGGAAAAGTCAGCTGTGATCAACAGAATAACCTGCGGAAAAAGATTTATGAGCACCATAAGAGCCAGGCACACGAAAAAGCGATCGAGATTTCGGAGATGAGAAAAAAAGATGTCCTAAGGTAGGCCTATTGGCAATCAATATTGATCTAATGCAGGAAACATATACATCTTTCAGGTCTGCCTATATAATTGCCTAATAAATAAATAAACAGGGCTCCCCCGAAAGCAAATGGGTAATTCGAACACTGTATGAAACACTCCAGAAGATGCCTACAGAATCATGTTTGGTAACATGTTTGCGTCAGAGCAGAACTGTGGTACAAAGTCTGGAGTGAAAACAATGATATAACCCCCTCCCCCCGCAGATTCAACCTTGTCCTCACCGGACCTTTTCAATGGCAACAGTCAATGTTGTGTCACATTATGCCCAACATCGACTGAAAATTGGGCAAGCCTACTAAGAACAATGATTCGTGGTGATGAGATAATAGCTTCCGCATTAGAAATTGATTGTGTAGTGGTTATGAGGTAATTCCAGCAAACTGGCCACAGTCTTCTTCAACTCAGACATGAAACATGACCTTACATTCATTATGAGGGGTTGGAAAGGAGAAGTTTTGAGTCCATTTCTGGTTTAGCTAGTTTAAATTGCATGCTGTATGGCGCTAAATCCAGATGGTACCACTATATAATAAGAAAATATGACAACAGGATTCAATAAAATAAGTTGACACATTTCTTTTTTATAAAGTCACTTACGCACAAACCTATACTGTAAACATGTTGACATGTCCCGGGCGTTGTACACTAGCTAACCACTGCTCCTAGTACTAGGATGGGTTAAATGCAGAGACCAAATGTCACTGTGTGTGCTCTGCATGTGTGACCATTAAAAGAGGGTTTCATCCCTCCCAATTCTAATTCTAATGTGTGTGTATAGATAAGACTATTAAAGCCAGTAGCATCTGACAGGCTTTTTCCTTTGCAATTGTGATTGATCATCCATGTTGTGGCTACATTTGTATATATTGAGGATCTGAGTGCAAGCTAAATAACAGGAGTAGTTCATCTGGTTATAGAACTGACCAGGACAAATGTAGTCAGCAGAGAGCAAAGGGCTGTAATAATGTTTACGAGGCTAGGATATTAGGAACATATGTTTTACAAAAACTGATGTGAGTCTTAAAAATAAAACATCAAAGTAAAACGTTATTTGAATCCTGTCTACAGAACCGAGTCTTTCTCACAGGAACTTACCAAGCAAGACCAGGCAATGAAATAATGTGCAAACATGGCCTGATAAAAGATGTGTCTGCATAACAACGCGTGCCAGCGTCCTTGTCATGGCAACCCATCCTGAGCCTGGGCTATTCATCGCGGTTGCAGCTGGTACATGTCTCTATGGCTGTTCCCTCGAGTCAAACACTGCTGGGACAGACTAGTGAGGAAAAACACATCATCATTCTCCTCCTTCCTCCCACTTATTTTCGGCAGATTTCTGGTTGATTATGCTTGTTTTCCATAGTATAGTGTTCACCTCTGCTAAAACGACCCCACCGGGAATAGCTAGCAATCAGCATGACTTGCAGTAGGTTGCAAACTTAGCAGCGACAACCATGGAGATAAGGAATTCCCCATGTGGTTAGAAAACCAACAACACACCTGGAGCAACAAGTTACACAACAATGAAGGGAGTAAACGTTGAAAGCTCCTGTAACATAAAGCTTAGTCAAACAAAAGGAAAAAAATCAATTGTTCCATTGAAACCTAATGCAAAAAGATAACAAAAGTGACATCAAATATCACATCAGAGAGTCTTACGACTAATCTCAATGTCACAATAACTGCCAGTGGTTATGTGCAGAGGGAAACCTTAATTCACTGCCAACAATTTAGTAACAGAGACAGGTATATAATACAGATGTCAGAAGTGTAAAGTGGTTTGACACACATACAGCTAACTTAATACTGCTTGATTTTAAATGTGCAAAAGTATGTTCATAAAAGCTATCAAATATTTCATGGGCAGTGTTTAACTTTCTCCTGACACAGAAGTGTGAATTGAAAAAGAAAAAAGGGAACTAGGTGTACAGAGTGAATCATCCTGACATCCCAGCAGTCAACAGGTTAAACTATTGGTCAATCTTCTAGTAGTAAGTAAAAGAATAGTCCTTCTGTACTGCTCCACTCACTCTTCAAGTGTTGACTCAATCAATCTGACAGTTCAGAGGGGGAGGCAATGTAGAACCTTTTGTTCTTCTCAGGGTATACATGAAACATAAAGAATAGGGGCTGGGGATCATGTGACGTAAAGAAACAAGCATGAAATTGCGCAATCAATGAGTCAATAGGGTCATATCCTAAGTGTCCATTACTAACAGCAAATGACATACTGAGTAGTTAACAATCCATATACAGAGTTGTTTGCCCATTCCAGAAGTCTTTAAAGTGATTACGAAATCGTGTGTCACCATTGAGCGCATGTCACTGACACAGAAGAAGTTACTAAACTATAAAGTCCTTTGGGTCTCTTGTAAAATGAAGATGATTGCCTTTTCTAAATAAATGGCCACAAACCACGGTGCTTTTTTAACACGAAAAGGGCAGGACATAAGCAGCATCATGTGAATAAGAAGACATATTCACGACGTAGGTTACTAAAAAACTAAAGGCAAAAAACTAAGCTAATGTCAACAGAAATCTCCTCTGTATATTGTGTTAAGACAGTACAAGAAAAAGCCTTTAGCATTTATTTGCAACCAAGTGTTTAAAATCACCATTGTTCGCCTATCAGTGACACAGATGCAAGCGAACTTTGAAGTGCTTTGTTAACTAGCTTTAGCTAAAACTTGTGCAAGCATTTTGTGGGGTGCGTTAACGTGAACGTAGCCAAGTTGAGCGGACATTTAGTAACATAAGCTTTAACAATGTTGCCAATGTAGCTACCAGATGAGTCACTTTATAGGCCGATCATACACTTGTAAATCAAAGTTAAAAAATACGTTAGTCTTCTATTGTTATAAAACCGTTTATTAAGCGTATAACTTATGCGCTAACTTTTAAGTTTCAGGTACCGTTGAACCAACTAAACTGTGACTGACGTGTACATCTTACCCCAAAACATAAACAACCACACTTCTGAAACACATACAATTGTTAAACTTTAGGAGAAAATGTTCCCTCCCATGCTCAACTTCGCCTGATCCTCCCCAGCTGTGTCAGGGAAGAGGAAACAATCCGCTCCGAGCCGAGCTAGCCGCTGCAGTCGGTTAACTGACGTTAGTTAGTTAGCTACCGTTAGCTAGCTAGCAGCCACAAATACGGAGCTGTTTTTGGTATCTTTTAGCGAGATACTTAGCTGTTTTAATCTTACCTGATGGACTGCTTTAATCCCTTGTCTGGTGAAGTAGCGTGTAAACCGTTTATATTCCCGACAGTACCCTCCCTCCTCCGTTTTCGATATGTTTTGAAGTTGATGCTGTGTGGTCGCTGTAACGTGCGGTAGTCCAACAGAGCGAATGCGCTGAGTGTCACACAGCCTTTCCCCCTCCTCCCCTTCACTGAAAACCCAACATGAAACTACGTGCCCACAAAAAAACCACTTACGCTTTTTATACAATTTGTATTAACTCAGTTTTACACGTGGCTATTCAAGTACAGTGTCTCAGATAGCTGTAAGTAACTTAGTTGTAGCACTGGGATAAATTCGTCAATATAACATTGGTGTTAAAGCAGTGGTGGATATTAACAGAGTACATTTACTCAATTGCTGTGCTAAAGTACCATTTTGAGGTACTTTACTATTTTTACATTAGGCCTATACTAGTTTGTACTTCTACTCCTCTACATTTTGTTGGCAAATGCTGTACTTTTTACTCCACTACATTTATCTTACATATTTAATTGACTTTGCGGATTTAAATTATTTATATAAAATAAAATCGAAACAATTATGATCATATTATTATTATAGGTTAAGCTAGTAGGCCTAGTGTATAATGTAATTCAAATGAAACCTATACCAAGTGCAACATTGACATTATGAACACATTAATGCACCAATCATTTTTAATGAAAAAATATCTGGTATTTAAATGTGCCTTTCTGCAGAACAACTGCTTTTACGTTTGCTCCTTAAAGTAGACTGTAACTAATGCTAATCATTTTACTTATGTACACAATTCAATGCAGGACCTTTACTTGTAACTGAGTGTTTTTACACTGTGGCATTACTTTTACTTAAAATAATAATTTAAGTACTTCTTCCACCTCTGGTATAAAGTATGTTATGCATAGCTTTGCACAAAAAAGGCCAGTTAGGTCTTGACTAGCCTGCTCACAGTTTGTGTATTTTAAGGCTTATTTTCCCAAAATGTGCCTTTTAACAATTACAAAACAACAAATACATTTTAATATCTACCATACAAACAATCTCATCAAACACATGTTTGCCACGCCGTATGGTTTAACTGCTCGTGTTGTGGTTACCAATGTAATCGCTGTTACAAGGTCTGTTTGTATTGTTTTAAATATATGAATACAGTATGATTCACCTGAGTCATTATTTAAAAAAGCCACATGTTCTAGAACAGAATAACAGATATAAAAGACAACAGAAATGTCACACAGCATAACAGGAAATCACATTTCTTGGTTAAGGTAAATAACAATTTATTCTTTTGATTATTGAATTTGTTTCTAATAAATCATAATCAGTTGTGGAAAGTAACTAAGTTGGCTTCTTCATTACTCCAGTCCTAGTTTACTTATTTCCAAATGTTGCTCGATGGGATTGCTCTGCTCTTGAGCTCACTGCTACTTGTTTCAATACTTTGTACACTTGTATTAATGAAAATGTATAATAAACAAATAACATGATCTATCATAATGAATCAATGTTTAAAACACCAGCAGGAAGAAGTGATGATATAAATGAATGAATGCATCAATGTTTTGTACTCAATATAAAAAAAATATTACTTGTACTAGTAACAGAGCATTGACTTAGAAGTTCTAAATCTTTCTTCGACCTCTGATCATAATTCCATACGTGCATCATTTGAAAAGACAGTGCCAGTTCAGATTAATAGCCAAACATTTTGTGTAATAACATGGCAATAAATACAAAAGCACTTTTTTTCTGTGGCTGGCAGAAGACTCATTTTCATCGTGTGTGTCTTTGATTGGACAGAGCTGGGGAAATGGCAGTCCACCCACCTCTGTACCAGTTATTCCCTCACAGACCTTCAGGAAATCAAACCATCATGGATGCTTTGGCATCAGCCATATGGTCGAGACACTTTTCCGGAATGTATGTTGGACAAAACCACAACCTGGATCAAATCTTTCCCTGGATGTCCCAACAGCCAGTACAGGCAACCCTGCATCTCTGTCCATACTATTTTGACCAGGTCACTTACAGCCTTCCCACCAGAGACCAAGTGAAACACATGTGAGTACCACTCATGTCATTTCAGTCATATTCAGGGATATTCCCACATTTTAATGGACCCCATACTGTTTTTTATTTTTATTTGTAAATTGTGATGTAACAGCATATAATGGTGACACTTTTGGTCAGATAAATACAATTTGTTTATTCCATTCTCATTTTGGCTTCAATTAAATGCACTACAGTAGACTCAGAGCATCCCTCAAGGGACTTTGGACATTTAACTGTCAAAATAAATATGTACTATTGGTGGACAAAGGTCATGCTTTTGGTTGAGCTTGATGTGCATTGGATTTACCGACATTGCCACGTGGGTGTAATAATGAATCATCTCCCCCCCACTTGTGGCTGAAGGGAGAGCTGCAACCTCAGGCTGCACTGCTTCGACTCATGGGCTGGCTCGAGAGAGGAGAAGCAGAGGGCACCGGAACAACATGGAAGACAGCATTTAAGCACTAGGCGAGACGCCCGGCCCAGCACTGGCATCCATATGACTCGACTCTGTCAAGATCAGAACACTGACAGGAGGACATCCACAAAACAGTACATGTATATGATGTATGGCCTTCTCTACTAACCGCCAATGTTGGTGAATGAATGAATGTTGAGTCCGATGTTTGATGTGATACCAGCATATATCTTTCAGTGTGTATCTGAGTTATGTTTTATATTTGACAAATAATCATCAGGCTAAAACCCATTTTATGACTGATGATATGACCTTATCCTTTTTTTGTTGTTGCCATTTTTGGTTGTAAAATAGTTTTACTTAAAATGACCAACCACCATTTTTAAAAAGCCTTAGGTGACATATTAAAATGTCTTCTTTTGTCCAACCAAAAGTCAAAAATCTTAAAAGTAATATCATAATAGAACAAAGCTCACATTGGGAACAGTTAATAATTAGAATTGTTTTGTTTTAAAAATGTCATAAGAAACAAAAAGATTTAAATAAAAAAATGTATTTTCCTTCAACTGATTGATAAATGCATTTGTTGCAGCTCCAACTAAAATATTTTGTTGATGAGCAAAAATCGTAACGCAACAATTAATTAAATTAAATGTTAGTTTTATAAATATAGTATGGTAGTATCTAAATGGCACTCAAAAAAACAATGACAATCTTTTTTTTTTTTTTTTTATGGAAAACATCTTTAATGGTTTTTTGTAATGTATTGTTAAGTGAGTACATATAGATACAAATGTTCTATCCTAGCTACGTTTTGGGGCCTTATCTTTAGGAGTCAGTAGAGAGCCTGTGCACAAATCACTCCTTCACATGGTGGCGTCTTAAGGAGGTACAGGGCTAATCTGACATTAGGCCTTCTGCAGCAGTGAGTACATTTAGTCCAAAATCAATGGAAGTCAGTGAATGCAAATCCACAAAAGACATACTGTAGATAGAGACACGGACATAAATCAATAACAAACTCCTGTGTCTGGACACCTTTCTTTGTTCCCTAGGATGTGGTTTTTTACTCTCTACTTGTAGAACTCGTGCTCCTGCTCGTCCTTCTTGATGACGGTTTTGTAAGCTTTTTCAAAGTCTTTGGCCAGGACGATATACCTGTTCTCACGGACTGCCAACATGCCAGCCTGAGAAAGCAGGCAAAGAAAGAAAAAGACAGAGAAAATTAGTAAAAGCAAATACACAGATTTACACTGCTCTACCAAAAGTAAAGAAAGGGTTAAATGAACAGATAATTAAAGCTCTAGCTCACCTCCTGGCAGATGGAGTTGATGTCGGCTCCAGAGATCTTGTCTGGTCTAGCCACATCTGTACATCTGTTAAGGACAACTGAACAACACCAAAATACAGAACATCTGGGTGCAGACTGCCACCCTTGTTGCGCGTGTTCATTATTTCTCTACTTGTCATCAACAATCAAGGAAGTCTGGTGGCATGCAATGAAGGATGTTATCAGATCAAAATGACATGCGAGTGTATCATCTCACATTCAGAGATATGTGTTACATTTGCAAACAAATAAAGCCTAAGTGTTGCAAAGAACTGCAACGGAAACAAATAACCACAGGAACAGTTGATGAGTTCCTGCTGTCAAAGCCCTGTGTTTCGAGTAAAAGGCCAGATAGTGTGAACGTCCACATTCATAAATCTGGGAGATTAACACTAAAAGAAAGGTACAGGAGTTACCTAGAACTGGTATTAAATGATGGCTTTACGGTTTTTTACTGTAAAAACTGGCTTTATTTTAGCGTGAGATAGCACGGTAAGATTGAGCATCCCTAACATTAAGCCGACTTCCATTTATCAGAAAAATATGCCTCCTTAAAAATGCACTGATTTAGAATTCATCACATGTTCCAGACAGTAAACAAAAGGACAGAATGAGGCCCAAAATGAGAGGTTTGGGCAGAAATGTTTTCATGACATTGCAGAAATGTCTCAACAGACACTTAGAATGTGCCCTTATTGAAATAAAAGGATACAGTCCTCCAGGTCGACCTCCTCAGAGAGGTTCATATTGCTGGTGATGGTGGAGAAAACAAGACGTTTCTGCCTGCGGTCGGGCAGGGGGAACTCAATCTTTCTGTCCAGACGACCAGGACGTAGCAGAGCCGGGTCCAGCGTGTCTGCTCTGTTGGTGGCCATGATCACCTAAGACAGGTTCAAAAGCAAGTCAGATGGTACATGAACATACTGTGTTATGGGGTTGCTTTGGGTTCCACATACAATGGTCACTACTGGACAAAGTGCACATCACGGGGCTCTAAAGAGGAATAACAAACTTATTGTTAATCAAATATTTTTGCCTTTTTTTTATGTTGATATGTTCTCATTAAAACATTGTGATGCTGCAGTTATATTTAAGACTAAATAAAATAGGTTTGAAGTTGAAAAACATAAACCTCCTGGGTGCCTGCTAAGGGGAATGAATGGACATATGAAAGTGAATGAATGGCTGCAGCGTCGGTGTTCATGCACCAGCAATGATGCAATGATTCAGTACAAATGGAAATGGTGCAGTCACAGGGGGAAAGGAAAGAGCTTTACAGGCAGGTGGACTTAGCTCACCTTGACATTGACGTTCTGGTCAAAGCCGTCCATTTGATTCAGCAGCTCCAGAAGGATTCTCTGCACCTCCCTGTCAGCTGCAAAGCGAAACATTCAAGGTCAGAAAACATTTGTCAACCATTGTGTTTCTGCATTAACAAGGATGTGATCAGTGAATAAGAACATATCCTAAAATAGGAATCTAGACGTCTATGAGAAAAACTACAGTAACATGTGCTTAAAAAATCAAATGTACAACAAAACATTGGTTTATAAACAGAGTATTCATGTGAGCCACACATGTTCATACCTCCAGTCTGTGCATCAAAACGCTTGGTGGCGATGGCATCGATTTCATCAATAAAGATGATGGCTGGTGCATTTTCCTTCGCCAGCCGGAAGACATCACGCACCATACGAGGGCCTTCACCCAAATACTTCTGAACAAACTCAGAGCCCACCACACGGATGAAAGCAGCTGGGGACAGAACGATTGGACATTCATTTTTAGTATTCACCGAACAAATATCTTATCATTAATCCAGAACTCAAATGCAGTGCCTGCTGTAGATATTACTTAAAGAGCCTGTGACACGAGTTTCCCCCATCATCCAAACCCATCAATTTGAGTAAATATTGTCCCCTTGAAAACCGTTACTGAACTGATTTTGGATATTTGTACTTTGATAACCATTAATCTGCCGTTCAATGTTGACCATTTCCTGGATCTTCTCGGGGATTCTTCAAGTCCCGCCAAATTATGTGTGTCGTCATTGCGGGCACAGCGCTCCAGCTGCACCGTTCAAGATCCCAGCATCTGCATGTAAACGCACGATGGCGCACACAGCAGCAAGCGATGACAGCGATGACAGTTTAATTTTGAACGTGTCTGAGAGCTCATATGAGGCTGAAGGATCGGTTTATGTTGTATCTGTTAGAAGTTTAGGAATTAGGTGCGTCGATATGGGCGATCATACGGTCATGTAGCCAGTGGTGGACTGGGACTAAAAATCATCCCGGGACTCTCGACCGGCCCATTTTGTTACCGCTAGTAAATTGTCAACGGGGGGAGTGGGGGATGTGCTAGTGACTTATCCGACCGGCCCACTTCGGTACCGGCCAATCGGGAGTCGTCCTGATGGCCAGTCCGCCACTGCACCCAGCCCAGCCCACGTAAACTGTCAACGGGGGGGAGCCTCGCTGCGGGGAAACGGTGGACCTAGTGTCCCGATCAGAGTGGGAATAATAATAATAATAATAATCCGTGCATTTTATCCATTAATTTCCCCGACATTGTGGGGAAAAAAACACACGTTTAATCCATGTTGGTTTACTACAACTACAAAAAGCATCTGTTTGTTTTCTCATCAGGAAATGCAGACCGGCTCAAACAAACGATTTTTAAATCATCATCCTCACAATCATTGAATGTATCATATGTTCGCCGAATTGACATGAAAGCACTAATAAATGTAGTTTCATCCACTTGAGTTTAAAATTACAAAAATAATCGATTTGTTTTTATATCACATCCGACGGGAGGAAATTCAGCAGCTCTCACTACCGATCTTAATTTAATCATCATCTTCACCAAGATCATTCATGTTTATGTTCACCGAATTGACATGAAAGCACTGACAAATATGAATATACTGTAGTCAACTTCATTAAAACGTTATTAACGTGCCTAAACTCAGTAATTCACCATTTCTATGCATGACAACACACTTTGTCCGGGTTTGGCTCTCTCGCCGCACAGTGAAGCGTTCCCGCATTGACGTCACCTCCGGCTTCCCCCAAAACCTCAAAATGAGTCGAAGGAATTTCCCCGCGATGTTCGAAATTATTGATATTTATCAGAACGGTATCGCACCTTCTTTTTTAAACTGACGGTTCAAGATTACTAGTAGCCCAATATTTCATTGCACAACAGTTGTTGGGAAGCTGTCACAGGCTCTTTAAAGTCAGTACTAATCTGTTTAATAAGATTTGTTGGTACATGAAAGCAAACAGGTCTCAAGTGGAGGGCTTACCTGTAGTGTGATGTGCCACAGCCTTGGCCAACATGGTCTTACCACATCCCGGAGGTCCGTACATAAGGACACCCCTGGGTGGGTCAATGCCAATCTGAGAAAGGAAAAACAGTTGTTGTTATTAAGAGCAAAATCCATGCTAATTGGTGTTACGTGTAACATTTCTTGAATATCTGACCTGTTTGTAGAGCTCAAAGTGTGTGAGTGGCAGCTCTACAGCTTCTCGGACTTCCTGCTTCTGAATGTCCATACCACCAATGTCAGCATACATCACATCTGGCTTTTGGTCTGGGAGCAGAAACACAGCAAAAAGGAGAGTTGGCTTTGCTATTCGAACAATCAACTTCAAACAAAATACCAGTTAAATCCCTGAAATCTTGCTTGGCTGAAAATGATAATGTATCTGCTTAAAAGTAAGAATGATGACATCTTGGAGAGAGTGGGAGTGAGTGTTTTACCTGACGTCAGCATCATGATGCTGCTGTCAGCCTCGGGGGGGAGCACATCCACCAGGGCGTTGCTGTGCTTGTGTAGAGCCACTGAGGCGTTGGGCTTCAGCAGCTCTCTGTCGATGGTGCTCAGGATGCGCACATAATAGTTGGACCCTGAGGGAAGAACAAATATGACATAAAATGAGAACAAACAACTCATTACACATTTAAACGTGTACTTCACACTCAATAATTTAAATTTGACAGCACACAGTACATGTCCTCTAGGTTCTCAACATGATAAAGCATTCAAATATACAGCATGGACGAATCCTTCATCATTTCATTCTACGTCAGTGTCTGCTTTTTCTCTTTATTTATTTTCACTGTCATTATTTGTTTGTTTTCTATGCATACAATCTTTTTTGTTGTTTTTCATCTTTCAGAAACGTAATGACAGTAATAATTGAATTGCTCTTCAGTGCAGAAAATACCGCCGTGACCTCAAGCTTAAAGGTGACCTATCATGCAAAATACACTTTTGTACATCTTGTATACATGAATATGTGTCCCCGGTGTTCCAGGGAACTCACCAAGAGTCAGAAAACACAACCCTCTCTATTTTCCTCCATACCCAAATCTCTTAAAAAGGGGCTGCAACGGATCTGATACAGACTGATCCAGATTTGAACACTTCTATGACGTCACAGATGTGGCGCTACGGCTATTGGGTCAACTCCAGCCAATCAGGAGGAGACAGCCACGGACATTGCCGTTGGAAAGCGCTGGAGACACTGTAGTACATATGCCAGGCCTGTAGATGGTGCTGTTCTCACAGAATCAGCCCATGCAAAGACAGTGTTCAATTGAACGAAATGAGGAATGGCTAAAATGCATGATCTGTTTGGTATTTTGAAAAATAAAAAGTATAAATATGCCTTATATAGGTATGGTCCTATATTATTCACATATAGCATGATAGGTCCACTTTAACATAAACCATTATTTTCACACTATCATGTATCTGTGAAAAGGACGACACAAAAGGAAATAACAGATCATATTTCCGTGTATTTATGTGCAAGTTAAAAGGCAGGTTTCATGTCTCGTCTTTTCACCTCTTGACAACCTTTAGGAGTATATCCAAGTGTCAAATCTAGCATGTCCAAAATTGGGACTATTTTTTTCTTCGGATAGTACCTGTAGTGGAGCCAACAATGGCTGTGTTCTGGTCCACAGCTTCCAGGAACTGGCCAATGACAAGCGGGATGCTCTGTATCCTCTTCACCTCCTCCTGGGCATGGAGGAATTCTTTCTTTAGGTTCTTCTGTTCATCTTTAATGTATTCCTCCTGCACCTCCAGGAACTCCAGCTCCTGCTGCAGCTTCTGTAAACACACAAAAGTAGAAGAGAAGGGTGATGCTCTGCTGGAGATTAAGGTAACATCTGCTTTCTGGAGATCATAGACCAGTTGGTAGCTTGTGTTTAGACATGAAGAGTTGAAGAACCATTATAACAACAATCCTTCAAAAAAGGTTTGAAAAACATTTTCAGTAGAGAGATACATCTAGGATCACTTTAAAAGGCAGTATACATTTAAAAACAAAAAAAGACTGTTCTGAAATCTAATTATTAGGGATGCTCTGATCGCCAATTTTGGGGCCGATTGCCGGAATCAGTATCGGCCGATACCGATCGTCGATCCGATCGAGTGGGCGGGGCCTATGGGGATCTTCCATTTAAAGTGATGTTTAAACTCAGTTAATGGGGCTCATTCACTGGCGCTTCCACAAACAACAACCAACATAATTATTACATTCAAATGAAGTATTATTCAAGTTGACATTAACTTTGGAGAATAACACGGGAGGAATGAGCGGAAGCGCTCTCTTTTCCTCTCTCTCCCTCCTGACAGCCTGTCAGTATCGCCTCATGCAGCTCACTGATCCAGTAATGAGTGACCGATATCGATCGGTGGTCAATCGATCGGAGCATCCCTAGTAATTATTCAATGTCAATTGTTCAGATGGTAAATTA
This sequence comes from Notothenia rossii, assembly GCF_949606895.1. NCBI lineage: Eukaryota > Metazoa > Chordata > Actinopteri > Perciformes > Nototheniidae > Notothenia > Notothenia rossii. The sequence goes on from NC_136905.1 coordinate 13,575,299, forward strand.
TGAATGCATTGGACTGTTACAAAGTTCAGACTGAATTGTATTGTACTTTCGATGAGGTTATTTTGGTTTATTAAACCATAAAGTTAATGTCAGAACCCGATATGTTTAAAATGCTCAATTAAAACCAAAGTAGGTTGTTATATTTGGGAAAACTTTATGTAAATATGGCTGTACGAAATATTTTGCTTTTCCTCTGTCATTCAATTTTAATTATCAGCCTAATTTAACTTTTTTTTTTTTTAAATCAATAACTCCACTGGAATCATTGAATTCAGAGGATTAAAACTGTGTTACTATTTCATGCAGGAGGCACATTTGGATTTGTGTTTATCGGGATCCATTGTGGCCACATACCTCTTATATTCATTAAGAATAACATGTATATTTCAAGCTTACAGTTTGTTACACCCATACGATATATGTTGTGTATTGTCTTTACAGGAATGTATAAGCAGGTGTCAGACCTTGTATCGGCTGTAAAGGTCTTCGAGGTCCTCTGGTTCAGGTGCCAGGAAGGACAGGCCTGTCTGGGGTCTGGAGGTCAGGATTGCAGGCATCTCTTCCTGTAGGGATGACAACACCACAAAAACACAATAAATGTCTTGTTTTTAACATCACCCCATCAGGGAAGAGCTTGTTCTGTATTTCACCCCAAAAAACTGGATAATAGGTCATATTTATTTGAGAGAATGCTCTCAGCTCTGTAACAGCTAAAATGTACGATAATAATAACATGTATCTATATATAGCACCTTTCATGCAAGATGCAGCCCAAAGTGCTTTACAGATCAAGACAAGATACATTAAAATTAAAATAAGTACAAATAAAGAGTGGGGAACATAATTGAAAACAAGTTATACAAAAACAAACAAACAAATAGTTAGATCACAAGACCATAAAAACATGAATAGTAATACCACTAAAATTACCCCAAACTAAAAAGATAACAATTACTTGACAATAAACAACAACTCGGTTATGACCGTGCACCTAACAGAGACAAACACTAGCTTAGCTACAGTTAGCTCGTTAACAGCTAGCTAATATGAATGGCTTGCAAACGCCTAAATAGACTATGTAAAAGGACCTTTGCGAAGCACCGGTGAATAATAAAAACATAATCTCGAACATTAATGTTTGGCGATTAAAGCTCGATCAACAAACATCAAAGTAAATCCCCTTTCCCGAGCTCTACAAACATTAGGCTAACCCTAGCAGCTAACTTGCATGACATAGCAACTAACGTAACGTTACATCGAGTAGAGAATGAATTGGCAGGTTTACGTTTCGGCAGGGTTAACGAGCACACTAATGGTAAAAAATTACGACAAACACCAACAGAGAGCAACACTCAAACTCTTAAATGTACCAAAGCCTACCACAGAAACTCTGTCAATTTTAAGAGGAAAAACAGGAAACAATCCCACTAATTCATACCGGGCTCTTTTCTACGGCTACGATGTCCTCCATGTTGAAGTATGCCTTCCGTTATGACGTCAGACGCTGACAGAGGGTTGTATGGGTAATGGAGTTCATCTCATTTTAATCAAGAACATAATATCAGGGGTGTCCAAAAAATGTTCACCGAGGGCCACATGTAGAAAAATATACGAAGTGCTGGGCCACTGAGGCGAGGTATATTGCCTCATAAGTTAAGTTATAAGTCAGCAAAATGAATAAAATGTAGGTAAATTATGCTTAATACTTGAATATGCTTTAAGAAAAACTACAGCCTCACAGCTCTCCATAGGGTTTCAATTATTTTGATAGCAACTCATTCCTTAAAACAGAAGCCTCAGATTGCTTATCATAAGAGGAATTAGTAAGGGTTTATTTCAAGCGTCTTATGAAAATAAGTCATTGGGCTTTTTTCTTATCAACTTATATTTGATAGAAAACATTTTCAAATTTAACTGACTGAATTTGTTTAAAAAGTGGGCTTCTTAACACATGAATACTGTGTAATAACTGTTTTCATCTATATTTAAGAAGTACAATATAAGACAAGCACACGTTTAATCTGTGGTCTATATTTCATTATACTTTTTTAATTAGCTCAGGGCCGCGGGCCGTAGTTTGGACATCCCTGCTGTATATGAACATCATATACAATTTTGTATAGAAGTTAAGGCCAGTGGTAGTAAACAATGCCTTCAAATAAATAAAGGAAAACAAAATACAGTTTCATATTTCAGATTAAATATGTGTTGAATACACAGTAAGTTTTGATCGCATAATAATGTTTTTAATAGCGCTACTATATGTTCAGGATGTGGTCAGCCCATTTCTTTTTATGAATATGAAATTTCCCTAAGAATAAATATGTCACGCATATGTATTTTTGTTATATTTTGCATAAGTGATGGTTTGAAATCTAGAACTTGTCTAAGGAAAGATATAAAACAAACATAACACTTTGTAACAATTCAAATTACTTATGATGCACACAGCAAAAAACTTTTGAGGAACATGTAGGTTTTTCATATTTGTATTGTACATATTAATTGATATGCACCAAAATACCATGTATACGTGGTGAAAACCTTTTTTGGCAATAAACACTCACAGAACACAACAACTTCCCCACAGCCAGGTTTCACAGCCAATAGTGGGTATGCATATCCTGTTGCAGAGATGGTGGCCTTAACATCTCTGCAATGAATGTGTGAGAAAAAGGGGGGCTTAGTGCATAATACACCACAGCTCCAACTGAAAAAATTATAAACGGAAGGATGACTGAATGTCGTGTGTAGGATCGCACATGAGTATACCATTTACTTTTAAAGCAGTGCATTTACGTCTAGAAGTTGGGAAATAAGGTAAAGTTAACACTTGTTGCTACACAATATGTCTAATTATATGGCACTTTTTTTAAATTTTAGTTTTTTAATTAAAACAAATGCTATGATATCTTTGAATACCATCAAATAAATTATATTTGAAATAATTTCCCAATCTATCTATCCATCTATCTATCTAATAACTTCCTCTCCCTGTAATCAGAGACGTCAACTGGTCTTTTTAGGAGACACAAACATCATTTTGTCTAAGATGCATCACGACTTCAAAGTGACAAAGTTGGAATGGACACAACGGCTGTTTCTCTACTTTATGGTCTCAGGTACAATTTATGAAGAAATTTGATTTGTACATGAAAAATGTGATATCCTAAGCTGTCAACTGTCATTTCATCATTTTACAAATCAACACGTGTCTTATCCCGCATGCTTTGCAGGCTCATTAGCAGGGAATCACAATTCATTTCAAAACCGTTGACAGTTTAATAACTATTCAGCTTTGGTTCAGGCATTTTCTTTAGTGGTTTCTTTGACGTGGAAGTGACCCCGGTGTCGTAGATTCACTCATAGTGTATTTTTTCTGATAAGAGCAACATCAAGCTGCAGATTAGATGAAGAAAGAAGAGGCAACTTTCTGATTTGTTCTGTAATTGTTCTACCCATGGATGTACGGACAGTTCTTGTGTTATAATTGTTATTCTCTGATTACTTTAAATAACTGTTCACACGAAAGAATGGTCTAACACCTTGGTCTCAACTTCTTTTATCACGCTCCATTCTTCTGAATCTCTGACAACTTGTTTTGCGGCTTCTTTGAAGTCCTGTGGCCAAAGTCAACAGAGATTTTGGGTAGCACAATCAAATATGTTTAATCCAAAGAATGTCTCTTAAAATGTCCTTCATTTTAGGTTTCACTAATATCTAGAAAATCCTTTTTCATGATGTGTCTAAACCACTCAGCTATGGTGATGCCAGGATTTTTGTATTATTATTATCTTTGTATCATTGATTTATACTCAAAAGTGTTGGGTTCTTTCATAAAGCTTTATAATATTGTTGGTAAAATATTCCAAGATAAAGCAGCAACTCTGGACTATCAAATGCTTGGCTGGCACAGAAAGCGGCAACCCCAAAAACTCAACGCTAAAGCTGATACATAGCCTTCGAATACAAATCAACTTTAAACCTATCATGCTATTTTTAGGCAATAGCTTAGGTCTCAGATATATACAAATATATAAAAAACATGTCTATGAAGTGTTTGGCTCAAAATACCAAACAGATCACCCATTCTAGCCATGCCTCATATCCCTCTATTTCACTTCCTGTTTCAAAAGTGCTGATTTTGGGTATAAGGCTTTAAAAAAAAAAAGGATTAAAAAAAAAAAAGAGGGGGCTGAGCTCATGCGGGAGATTCTACCGGCAGATACTGCGGTGATGAAACGCCATATCAAACAGTAAAAAAGTTCAAAGGCTTTCTCTCTTGCCGGTTATACCACAAGGTGAGTTCCTTTTTTTATTCCTGCTCCTTCACACACATGCTCTCCAGTAAAGGTTAGCTCTGAGTGTTAGCGATGCTAATGTAACATGCACCGACCATATTACGTCCAAAACAGTCGGGCATTGTTTCTGATAGCAACGTTTCTGATAGTGCCGTGGGTCCACATTTCCGATATTACGTCATATCGGACGCAAATCTGGATCAGCTCCGTTGTACCCCCGTTTTTTTTTAGATTTAGGTACGGAGCAAAAGAGAGGGTTATATTTTCTGAGGCTGCGTGAGTTCCCTGACGCACCGGGGACACATATTTATGTATAAAAGACATCAAAATGCGCATTTTGCCTGATAGGTCCCCTTTAAGCTGATAAACTTCTGGGATACATCTCCAATTAATCAATGAAAGGAAATAAAAAAAACACTTTAAATAATGTTTATTGGGTAAACCAGTCTGAAATGGAGAATGTTTGGTTACATTTGGTAGCATGGATGTTCTTCTTCTGAAAAAAGAAATGTGATGAATATGATTAGAAATCCAAAATAATTTCCTCCATTAAGTTGAGGGTAAAATGTCAAAAAACGAGCAACCACAACATTTCCGTGAAAAAGGCTATTTTAACATTTACTCAACATCCTGTTCTTTTTTTATTTCTGTTTTTCAGGGACTAACTCTCTGGTCACAGTTTACCAGCCTCCTGTGCTCACCGCTGTTCTGGGGCAAGATGTTATAATGCCTTGCCATCTCAGTCTTACTGATGATGACAAGAGAATACAGACTCCACCAATTCTCTATTGGATGTACTCAACAGAGTGCAGCAGTGGCGGGTCCATAGTGTGGAGCTACTCTGAGAATTATACGGGACGTATTGAGCGTCTGGACAATAATCAAAACTCTTCAAACAAGTCCATACTCTTCAAGAATGTCCAGTGGGCCGACAGAGGGAGTTACCTGTGCCAACTCTCCCTCAAAAACAACAATGGCACACGTTTCAGGACAAAAGGAAAGGAAACCTTACTGCTGATTTATGGTAAATACAAGGTTTTAGATTTTTCATTTCTAATATATTGCGGGACCAAATGTTCTCCAAGCCATTTAAAAAATATTCAAGTTTAAAGGGTTTGGCTCAAGATAAAGACAGGACTTGGATAAAGATGAATCACTTTTTATTATCAGGAATCAAGCTCAAGGCAGAGCTGTGATGTGCTTTTGCATTCTTCTATGCAGACCTGCACCGTCATCTATAACCAACATACGCAACATATTTCCTGTGATTTGTTTATTGTGAATTTTTCATGCGCTGAGTGGGTTTTTGGCACAGCTTCATCTACTCCCAAGGTGCATTAAAAAGTCTGGTGAATGTATAACTCCAACAACATTTTAGTGCAGAAAAGTTACTTATTGCACGACCAACACGTTTGAGGCCTTCGAAACGGTAAAAAACGAACTTTACTGAGTTTGAGTGCATTTATTTTGAAAATCAACACATTTATTTTTGTAATTATCACGATGCAAATAGAACCTTGGTTTAGTGTAAAATTAAATAAGCAATGGAGCGCTTTTTTAGAACCCAAACACTTTTTAACAGATGGAAATATTCCACTCATGGCAAAATATGTTCCAGGTGTATTACATTTAGTATTGAAGATCATAGAGTTTTTGTTTATTTTCGGTTTTGATAAGAGTTGTAAAGCCTTCACCCAAATTGAGTTTGGGTAGTTAATCATAATGAGACGAAGATGTACTGGTCATTGTCAGCTTTCTGCATGCCTACGGTTTTCTGTGTCAGGATGAGAGATTTAAAGGAACATGCTAATCCGATGTTAGTGTCTTTTGAAGTACATTGATTTCAAAACAATTTTCGAAAGCAATTGGATATTTATAAAATTAAATTTGTGCTATCTTAAGCTCTCAACTAATTGATAAGTAGAAGAAATACGATTTCTGTCAAAAATGTCCTGCTTTTAACGTATCGCTCAAGAGGATATTTGTATCACTCTCTAGGTTTCTATATGCATATCAACAATGGTCTTAAAGGTAATAATGACTTGCAGTGACTGGGGGCTCTAAATGTAGAAGTTGGGGAAGAGTTTCTTGTAAAATATACAAAACACTACAGATGTCAATTGTGTTTACTTTTACCTGCTTTGGACATACCTGTGTTTCTGCCTAAATCTCTTTTCAGACACAATGTTCTTCAACTCCACTGGTCACAATGACTCTCTGCTCCAGTGTGGAGTCAACGTGACACGGAGTACCGGATTTGCTTTGTCCATTGTTCACGATGGGATCAAACTTCAACCTGTTGGCTCTGCTCCAGGTGAGGCTGATGCAGCTCTGCCCTTCATCAGCCTCTCTGAGACCGTTCCTCTGAGGGGAAAAGGAGAATACGAGTGTCAGTTACACCTGAACAAAGATCTGGTAACGAAAAGCATCTTCCACTACCAAACGCCTGGTAATAATCTCCCTTAAACATGCTGTTCTGCACTCAATGGTTAACACTATAGAGTATTGTTTAAAGAATGAAAACATGAAAGTCATTTTTGCTGCCTTAGTCAAGAATGTACAGCCACTTTTTTTTAACAGCTGGTGTGGTCTGGTTTGACCTTTTTACAATCTTCTAAATCTTCAAGTTTAAGCCAACCTTGAAGTAAAGGGTTTTTAACAAATCGTTTCTCCTTGTCGGCTAAAGATGGTAAAGATACTGAACAAAGTGTCTGACAAGTATGACAACTGTCCCCAGTAAGTCTGTCCTAAAAAACAGCAGGTATTTTCCTGCTGGACAAATGTGTAATGGTTGTTCTTAGATGGTGACCTTACACGCATTATAAAAATACATTTGTAAACCTAGTGGTTTGAATAGAGAAAGCTAATGTGTGATTTCATCCTAAGGTAATGTTCATATCATTTGTTTTGTGTTTCTCAGAGCCAAATGTGATGCTGTTCCCAGAGCCGTGGTTCCTGTATGGGGCTCTCCTCCTGGTTCCCTTTACAATCCTGCTGGCACTCATAACTGCCCTTCTGATGTACAGGTGCTAAGTTTGTCAACATTTACCAATGGAAATTAAGTTGAAAGTGGAGGAATCTGACTGAAACTGTTTTTCATAATAATAATAATAATAATATCAGACTGCAGGTAAAACAGTTTCTGCTCTGTTAAATATATTCCACATTGCATTGTATTTCACCGGCAGCACCTTACAAAGTCCCTTCATATGGTTCAACGAGGCCCAGTTTAGAAATGTGGCTTTCTTTCTCATAACATTTAGAAAACACAAACAGAATCTCAAAATCCACAATGCACCAGTGTTGGTATGGTGCATTCTGACTCTATAGAGACTTCTGTTAATACAGAAGACTCTGTGCAAGGACCCTGGTCCATTCTCCTGTTTTGGAATTGCATTAAAAACTTTTATAAAGTGTTAAAATGTAGAACATCTTGTATGGGTTGCACATTCAAACACAGGATCCAACCAATTACAACAACTTATTGATTGCAGCTAAAGATGGTGGAGGATTTTTTTCCTACACATCATTCATGCATCCACAATCTTGGCCTTTCCACATTTATCTGACTCTATGAAACCTGATGTACTTATATGATTCTGTTTTCTTCAAGTTTGTATCTTCTTGGTCGAATGTACTTATTGTAAGTCGCCTTGGATAAAAGCGTCAGCTAAATGCAATGTAATGTAATGTAATCTGAAAAGTGGAGTTTAATAGCTTCCCATCAGGAGTGGCCATGTATCCAGTGAATGAGGCTGGGTGGTTTAAAGTAACACTTGGCATAGCCGCATGTGATTTTAAATGTGCACCCCACACAAGATGATCTGTGAGTTGACGCTGCCATCATCATTACAGTTTTTTTCGTCATTGTGAAGTTGGGAAATATCTTTTGACCACATGAGAATAGTGGAAGCCAAGCAACCCGTTAAACTAAATAGTGGCAAATGACTTAAATTAAAATGCATTAGCCCAAGATTCAATAACCATTACTACTATTAAAGTGGAGGGTTCTAGTGACTTTAACAAATCACAAAACACTGTATGTCTCTGTAATATAATTTACATGCATATAAACAAGACAAATCATTCCTTATGCCCTTTTTTCGTGAGATAAATAAAATCTGTGGCCGACGAAGAAGTATTTTTTTGACTAGTTCTCAACGTAAACTGTGTTTGACTGTGAATAATATTGCATAAAAGACAACCGAATATGTAAATGCTTAATAAATTATATACAAACAAATCATGTCATGACTCTTATTGATTCATTCTTATTGCTTTTTCAGTTCAGTGTACAGCTCAGTGTTTAGTGTGATTTGGATTTCCTTGGAAAGGACACCTTTGAATAGGAAGATCGAAGTAAACCCCTGCCCACACATTCCTCTTTCATCAGAAATGCAAATGTTTGGATCTCTTTTCTAAGTTTGAATCATCATTTCCTTCACAACTCTTTCTGTTTCCTTTTTTTTTGCATTATCAAATGTGTCTTTGATACGTTATCGCCCTCTAACGGTGACTGAGGGTAGTTGCACAAAAGGGCAACCATTTCTGACTTTGATCATAAAAACGTTGTTTCAAGTCATTTCTGAAGAAAGTTATAATACAACTTAAGTGACGACCAATACAATTATTTAAGAAGCAAAATCTGTGCCTGAAATAACTAAAAAATAAAGATATGTGTATTTGTGGGCGATACACCAAGTTGATCCTTAACATGTCTCACTGATATACTCACGTTTTTGCTGTCATAGAAGTTAATCCACTTCTTTTTTTTTTTTTAAATGAGAGATGTTAGTGGAATTAGGGACATGAAGGTCAAACACACACACACACACACACACACACACACACACACACACACACACACACACACACACACACACACACACACACACACACACACACACACACACACACACACACACACACACACACTCACATATTTGTCAGGGTGAGGACAGGCATGCAATCAGCACAGTAATCCTGCTGCTGGCATAATGAAATGGCCAAAACGAGAGATCAACACACACAAGTACACCAACACACACAGACACAAACACAAACACAGGAGTGAGTCCCTTTGGCACTGAATGCACTGAGTCAAATAGTGTGTTAGTGAACCTGTGGTCATGTTTCATGTGGTTGATTGTGTGTGTGTGTGTGTGTGTGTGTGTGTGTGTGTGTGTGTGTGTGTGTGTGTGTGTGTGTGTGTGTGTGTGTGTGTGTGTGTGTGTGTGTGTGTGTGTGTGTGTGTGTGTGTGTGTGTGTGTGTGTGTTTGTGTGTGTGTGTGTGTGTGCCATGTTTGTGTGCCATGTTTGTGTTCCATGTGGGTTAATGACCAAGACGGAGGGAAGAGGTGGGTAGAAAAGTCGGTTTAGCCCTGCAGATGGAGAACATGACACACTTTCCATATGTTATTAGTAATGAGTAAAAACACCTCTCTTTCAACAACAAATAGACGTTATATTTTTCATAGAGGGAGGATTTATTGCAGGATTGTAGGTTGAAACTACTTCAGTTTTAGCAACCTGTACATCTGATTTTAATAGCAGGTAATGTTGTGTGTTGCTGTGGCCTTCATTGTGGAAATAAAGACGTGTCTTGAGAAACTGATGATAACACCAATCGATGACTCATATCAGCATGACAAAGTTAGCCCAGAGGAAACAAGCTGGACTTATTGTTATACAAGCACACACAACAAACATAAAGCATATTGGGCTACTTTGATAGAATAATGAATAAATCATTTTTTGTATAACATTTATTATCAAATAGCTTGGATACTTCAAAAGTGAAAAGGTTTCAAGCTATCTATTTTATTTCATTTGTATTTATAACACAACACAGTTTGATTTAACAAAGATGCGTGTTTCTTTTCCACTTTAAAGGGACTGTGTAATCCTATGTTTCATGTGTTATCTCTGCTTCACCTTCACATGCATTTATAAGATGTATCGTTATCTGTGTATCTTCTTCTTTCAGACTCGCATTATCACCATGCATTATATTGTTTTTGTGATAAATAAAAACCGTTTGAATCTTAAATCATGGGTTGAAAATATCCTTTTAGATCCGATGCAGATGAAGGAATACCATTTATGTTTAATGTAACATAATATGTTACATGATATTATATCATACAATCCACCTATTATATAACTCGTAGACTTATTCTGATTTATTTATCTTTGCCAACATGTGGTTGTTTCTGGAGTGGATCAAAACATCACATTAAATCAATGTTGCCATAACAACGGCTCACTACTTCCTCCTCCTCCTCCTCCTCCTCCTCCTCTTCCTCCTCCATTCCTCTGCAGCAATGCTCCTCCTCCTCCTCCTCCTCCTCCTCCTCCTCCTCCTCCTCCTCCTCCTCCTCCTCCTCCTCCTCCTGCATGCACCTCCCTCCCCCAGCCTTCACCCATCCCAAAGACTGATTAGCGCGCGATCCTCCCACTGACACATCACATCTGGAGATTACCGATGTAGTTTTGGTTTTTCTGTGTGATTTTCATCGGCTTTTACGCATTTTGATGTCTCCTACAGCTTCTCCAGGAAGAATATACGGGTCTTCAAAATACATTTGACCGCCGCACGTCTCTTTTTGAAAGCAACAACAAAAAGAAGTAGGGGATTTGTTACTTTATTTTTTTCTGAGTCCAGCTCCGGTCTTTAAATCTCTCCGGTGGTCCTCGGTGTGCCAGCGGAGAGACTCCCAGCATCTGACTGCCGGACGCGGGATGCGAGCCGCCCCTCTGACCCGTCTCTGACAGGACAGGAGGGGACAATAAATAATATTAGCGAGGAGACTATTCGTTTTAAAACAGCGGATTTTGTTAAAGAGGTGACATACGCTGCGTTTTTCTTTGATGCGTTTATGGGATCACGAAAAAGAGAACAGACAGGAGTTTATGCATTTTTTAGCATATTCACTAATTCAACACTATTGATTGTAGCTTTTTGCACGATCACCCTAAAGAGCAGTAACTCTGTATTCATTCATAGACCTAACGCTTTATTGCACAGAAAAACGCATTTTTAGCCACTATAATAGCCAGGGTAATGATGTAAACAAAGACCCCTTTAGCTGTTATACATGCCTTTCAAAGCGCCTTCAAACAGGAGTGCTGCTGACCCATCATAGCAGCAGAGCCACCTGTCCTGTTGAATTATAGTCTGTGAGCACCGTGTGCAGACAGCAGCTATGCAAACACAAGGTTTAGCTGATTTGCACAAACCACAGATGATTTCACATGAATAAGGTGTTGTCTGGAGCTAAACCTGAGGAGAAATGTAGCCTAGTTGTGAAGCTTTACGTTGGACTTAGCAATAGCACTGATAGGAGGCAATACCAGCTACATTCAATAAAAGCTAACATCTCTGATTTCTTCCAAAGCCAAAGAGGAGCAAACAAGTGAGAGGATTCTTCAAACTGCTTCCATTTGCCATTTCACTCAGACTGTGGATCTTTAAACTCGGAGACTGCTTTCTGCCCATGTCGAATCTACAGCACACAAGGGGAAAGTGCTAAATGTCTCTTTAATGCAACATTTATCCTTTACATTTGATCTGCACAATCACTCTTTAACTCTCCATTGCATGACTCTCACCAGTGTGCTTCAATTTTCAATTTCTCAGCGTCGTCCCTAAGATATCAGTCTTCCAGTAGCTTCTAATGGTCAACGGCTGATAGGACCATCAAGCAACCTGTGCGTCAACGCACTGGCATCATTTGGTTTGTCATTGTGGAGCTAAAGAGGCCAAAGGGTGTGCCACAGAGTACACATAGTTGAACAAAAGCCCTTTTGGTGCTAACAAGGGGGCCGAAACCTGAAACTCAAAGTGGTTCCTGTCTCTGGTAACTCTATACACTATCACGCTGAAAGGCTGAACAAAGTCTGCAGAAAAATAAAAAGTGCTTTAGATCCTGAGCAGGCGAAGAGACGAGGCACATCTTCCACACTGCATCCGTTTGGATTTGCAGGTGCTTGAGAAGACCATGATCAGCAAGATGACCCACCCAACCCTCCTTTCAACGCTTGTATGAGCTGGAAAAAATAAAAAAGGAGGAGAAGAAGAAGACACTGAGAGCGCATAACACCCAGAGTCCCAACAGCCTCTTCCTATCAACTGCAATCATAGTCAGGACATCCTAGGTTTTCACCACCAAGCTGGAGTAGTTGCTGTTTAGATCTGTATTGTATCTCCTATTCTGAAGTGTGTGTGTGTGTGTGTGTGTGTGTGTGTGTGTGTGTGTGTGTGTGTGTGTGTGTGTGTGTGTGTGTGTGTGTGTGTGTGTGTGTGTGTGTGTGTGTGTGTGTGTGTGTGTGTGGTGTGTTTTGACGCCGTTGAGAGCCTCCACCAGTCTTCTTTCTCCTGTCAGGATGTCCCATCTGCTGCTAACCCTGGCCCTCCTGGCGCTTGAAGGTGAGTGAGCAATTGTAACACCTCGGCATGCACACGAGCCACCGTCCATTTGTCCATCACCCCGACACCCCGACAACCCCCGGTTCACTGACTGTGCAGTTTGTTGCTGTTGTTGGGGTGTTTTTCCTGTTGTCTGATGTTGCTCTCTAACGCTGTCTGCTCTTTTGTGGAAGTTTTCCCGAGTGTGTGTGTGTTCAGATGCAGACGTGTGACTGAGTGTGTTGAAGTTGGGTTGGGTTGCTGAAAGGCCAAGCAGTGAGGTTAGGTTTTTGGTTTTTTCGGGTAATGAGTTGAGGCCAATGGTGGTCTGTTGTGTATTGAAAGGTGTAGGACAATGTTTGTTATTTATGTCTTCCGGTGCATAGGATTGGGGTGTGGTGTTTCTATCATGTGTGTGTGTGTTGGTGTGACTGCTGCAGCTAAGAACTATTTCCATAATCGAATACTATCACAATTTATTCCTCAAAAAGTCTGCTTTACAATTGGTTTCCGGGATAACATAAAAGGTGGTAACTAAAGGTATCTGATGACCAACAGTGCAAAGATATTCAGTTAGTGATACAAGCTGGAACCAGACAATGTTTAGTCTCTTTTCTTTAAAAAAGTAAACAATTATTTGATTAACAAAATAGTAGCTGATTTATTGTAAGTCATGTCAGACTAAGATCAGTGAATTGGACCTTTTTGTTGGGTAAAAGTACTGAGTTGTTGTTCTTGCAAATGTTCCTGTCACGGCATCCTTTTTTCATTCTATGCTATTTATACATCTATAGGAAAGTTCAGCGTTTTTCTACAGCTGCAGCTGCTGTGTTTCACACGAGTAAGGTATCTACTGCATGTGCAACCTTTATACTGATACTCCCCCAAAATGTAAAGACAATAGCGTCACAAAGTGTTTTGAAAGAGAACATTTTCCTTTAAATTTGTTCCCTTAAACTTCCCCCTTCTCTTGCTGGTCTCTTTATGATTTGAGATATCACAACTCAATTTCCCACCTTCACAAGCCACCATTTATTATTTTAAGGCACAAAGAAACCTTACACTGAGATGGAGATAAAATAATCCATCATCTTTGAGGAACGGTTAGTCTCCTGACACCCACAGGAGGAGAAGCAACTCTGCAAGGAAATACACATTTACAAGTATGTGAGGGGATTCATGACATACAGCCACATCACTTTATTAATGGCTTCTTTGTTTATTTTAAAACATAATTAAATGCGAAGCGATTGGCATGCATTGGTAGGTGATTTAAACGTGATTTAAATGGGTTCAAACCATAGGAACATAAACAGTGTTTTCCTTTAAATGCTTTTATAACTTGAAACCCATCTCAATTAAAATAAAACCTATATTTATTGACGTTTTAATATGTTCCTCAAAATACATAATATATATGAAAAAATGCACTCACAAAAAGCTTTTTAGTTGGCATGTGTCATCACAGATTATGTCATTTTAAGCACTGAGAATTAAAATTGAGCACAAAAAGAAAGCAATGCATTAAAGGAGAGACTCAGCCAGCTGCTGTTTGTTTCGCACTCAGACACCGGCACACAACACTACAAACCACACATGCACGAGCCATCACGGCTTCCTAATGTTGCTATTCCATCCACTTTATGAAGTGCAAGTTTAACCAGGGTATCAAGCTGAAAGCTGTAGGCAGAGCTGCAGGAAGATGAGCTTGCAAATTGAGATCCGATGTGAGCAGAGAAGTGAAGCTTGGCAAAAAGTGAGATAGTTACACAACCTCGATTGACAGAAACAGCTGTTTGGTCGATGAGCCGGTGGGTTGGTTAAGGGCTGAAGTAAGTGAGCACATCTGGAGCCGGACGCAGTGAGGATGAGGATATTAGGCAGGAAATTGGATGGAATCTCCTAAAGTAAGAGGAAAGGGACAGATTGAGGCTGTGTTGTGATTATAGTTTGACATGCATTGGCAAAAATACAATTTCAATTGAAGTTTTTCTAAGGCAGTGAATCCACAAGGATCGAAAGAAGAGTAAAACATGAACTAGGATGATTACACAAGCTCCACCCCACACTTTATCAGAGTAAGCTCCATCTGTATTCAGTGTGGTTCAGGCTGCAGAGGCTATCGAAAATAAAGAAATACAATCAAATAGATTTCACCTGTAGCTGACCCTTATATAGTGATCATTCATGAGGATTAAAGGACGGTGGCCGACAGGGGCAAACGTGTTACAACAGCAGAGAAACACACTGCAATTTCCAAAACTAAGCAAATAAAAAAACACAATGTGGCAAAAAACATTTTAAGCAACTTGACAACACATGGGCAGCATTTCAAAAAAACATTCATCATTGTTTTGGGAAATTGAAGTGCATTGGTACCTGTCGGCCACCATATTAAAGCACTAAAAAAAACATATTTATTTCTAAATGTAACCCCAAAATAATCATCAGACAGAAACAGAGAACTTTGTCTTTGATGCAGCCATACCAGAGCCTCATAAAGCACATTACATCACATGGCAACTTTAAGTAATGCATGCACCAGAGAAGCTCTTTAGAAAAGAGCCATTAAGTCTGCAAATGGCTCGAACACATACTTATGGGGAAAGGAGATCACTGTCCACAGGATGTTAAAACAACCACACAGTCTTCTCCGCCATTTGGAGTAATGTAGACTCCACCGCTCCACTCCAGCCCCTGCCTCAAATAACATTACAGAACAGCTCGTCATCATTTTAAGTGGGAGGGGGAGAACATTAAATAATTCACTCAAGTGATGGACTGCAGAAGGTTCTAAGGAATTTTCTGCAAAGCCAAAACTGATGCTGTTTTTTATTTTAGCGTAAACTAGAAAAAAAAAAACACATTGAAATATGGCTTTCTAGTAGAAAATAAATAACCAACGCTTCCCTAAAAACTGAATCCAACCATATATTTTAAGCTTTAATGTGTAAACTAAAGTCACCTCTTCTTCTAGTAAACTGTGCTTTCAACACCTGGAAATATATCTTGTCATCAGGCCTGTTCTAAAGATGATGCAATAACCACCACAACACAGTATAGGCCTATAGGAGGTCTGATGATCCAAACAGCAGGATACGAGGAGTTCTTGATTGATGCGCTCAATCACCCCCCCCCCCCCCCCCCCCTGAAATCACACACCCACCCACCCACCCACCACACACACACACACACACACACACACACACACACACACACACACACACACACACACACACACACACACACACACACACACACACACACACACACACACACACACACACACACACACACCCCTGGTCATCAACCTGTGTGACAGAGGTCTTTAGTACCAGGGGGGTGGGAAGCAAGGGAGTGGGAGGGGATTCTCATGAAGAGGTGGCCATCCATACGGCTCAATTTATATTTGTAGAATGTATGTGTGTGTGTGTGTGTGTGTGTGTGTGTGTGTGTGTGTGTGTGTGTGTGTGTGTGTGTGTGTGTGTGTATGGTTTTAAAGCTTCACCAGTGAATGAATCAAAAAACTATGAGGTGAGGAACTAAGACCAACTCTACAGAGCATTTTAGCATCCTTCAGATCATAGTTTTGACTTGCAGCCTAACCTCTCCATCAACCATTTTGCAAAAAAAAAAAACACTGTACACTAATCGCTGAATAGACGGACACATTTAGAGACTAGCTTAGTCTTCCTCTCCTGTGCAATAACCCATGTGCAATATATATAATTTATTATACACACATCAATATTTACTCTACTCATGAATTAATTCCTGCACTTTATTTCGTTATTAGTATGAATGCTGCATACTTTGTTGTTGTATGTTACGAATGTTTTGATGTTTCATCGTACATGTATAATGACAATACATGCTTTTAATCTAATCTAATCTAAACTGTAAATACAGAGTCTCTCTCAAAGCGACTGTAAATTGGACGTAAAGTCATTACGTGGTCAGAAATACAAATGGTGCTACAGGGCCATATCAACTTACAAGACAATAATGTTGCATAATGCAGCTCTTAGGCTGTTGTGCAGTTCTGCCACTAAACCGCCTAAATTACTTATTTATGAATCTTTAACCTGTTGTGTATGTCAATGTACGGGTCTTGACTCTTTAGTGTTGCATTTCTTCACAGCTTTTCTTAGCACACTTGCACACTATTACATCGAATTGTACATTTAGGTGGCAATATGTTTCTCTAAAAAAGACTAATTATTTATCAGAATACAACAGTCACAGTTTAAGTTGTGCTTATGTGTAATTATCTTTGGTAAAGAGATGAGATTTCATGATTTTTGTAACGTTTTCTGTATTTTTTGTTTAAATTAAATGTTTGTTTTGCTCTTAAACTAATGTAGAAGCTGTTTAAAAAATGTATACAAGGACAGAAAAAGCAGGAAGGGATTCCTTGGGCTTTTTATAACTAAAGCAGTGTGCCGTAACGTTACCTGCCACGAAAATATGGCAGCTCTGTCGTTGAGTTAAAGAGATGCCTTTAGAGAGTTTGCTTCTACAGTCGTCTAGTTGCAGTGGAAACTCTGTTGCTTGCTTGGTGTCGTGGGAAATGTCATTGGTGCTCATATTTTCCCCAGGTTGTGTATGCCTACAGTATGTGTATATTCATCTCTGTGACAACCAAGCAATGGAGCAGATGTTGTCCCTCATCTCTTTTGCTGTCGCTTATCCAATTGTCCTTTCTCCCTCTCCTCTGGCTAGTTCAGCACATATCCCTGATCCCTTTTGTATTCCCTTTAGCTCCCAGTGACATGCAAGGATAGCTAACCTCAGGGGGTGCATGGTCTTTTGTGCAGCTCAAGCTGTTTGTCAGATTTTTTGCTTTGCAGGCCTCGGGGCTAAAGAGCAACTGATACGAGGGATTAAGCTTCCAGCCCCCCTGTCAGCGTACAAAAAAAATAAAACCTCCTAATCTGCAATTTCTGGAATATCCGTTGCTTAATCCTGAACCACAGTCCACAGATTACGCAATGGATTTTTGACGCTCTGTGTGTATGTGTCCTGCTGCCATTGGTGAGAATTGTTGCTGAGGGTGGCTCTGTGGGTGTGCAGTTCCCTTTGTGTCTGCTTGCATCTTTGTCTCTCTCTCTCTCGCCGTGTCTTTTCGCTGTCTCCTTAATTTGCTGTCTCAGCTTCGGACAGGCAGCCGCGTTCCTGCTCACATTGCACAATCTCGCCTCTCGCTGCGTCACACACCTCCCTCAGGATTACCGCCTCACGCTGTATGTGTGCTCTAACGCTCTTGCGACATTTTCATCTGTCTCTGTTCCAGTGGCGGTTCTAGACCAATTTTACTGGGGGGGGGGGGGGGGGCAGTTATTTCATGAGAGGGGCACAATAAAAGCAGGTTAAAAAGACAAAGACAGAATAAAGTAATTGTGTAAAATACACATCAAATACAGTAATTGCTATTTGTTTTAGTAAATGTAAGTTACAGTCCTTTGTTTCAGTAGTTTTTTTTGTAACTTTAAGTGACAATTGGCTTTTATAAGGTAATGAACAGTTTAATCTCCACTGTACATCCAGGTCTCTGATTTGATTTAGTTCCAATAAAACCTTTTTATTGGAGGGGGCCACAGGGGGGGTCCCTGGTCAGGGTTACGGGGGCACTGGCGCCTGTTGCCCCCCCCCCTAGAACCGCCCCTGCTCTGTTCCTTCTTTCTGTCCTGCAACTGAAATCTTTCTCTCTTAATTTGTGTCCGCCTTGCTGTTGGTCAAACATGTTGTTGTTGTTGTTGTTGTTGTTGTTGTTGTAATGTCTCTCCTCTGTCTGTGTTCTAGGTCTTACGTCATTTTCTCAGAGCATTGATCCCATCTCCAACCCTTCTGTGTTCCTCTGCATGGATGTCTTGCTCTTGTGTCTGTTTGGTGTTTCTCTGTCTTTTCCTGCCTGTATTTTCTACACCAAACAAGCTGGTCTGATAGAATCTCTCAGACTTGAGTGAAAATACCGCAGACTATTAATGTTTAACAACAGATGTGGTTGAGTCCATTTGCACACATTGATTTCCTAATGCTCTCCTGTGAGATTGTTCAGGCGAATTAGGTGATGAATGACTTTTGATCGACCTCTATTGGCGGCTGAGGATTAGCTACGACAGCTGGTGCAGTTTACAGCAGACTGTAATTAACACAAACAATCACAAGTCACATTTGGAACAAGCAAGAAAGCTTATTATAGCAGAGATTAGACTGACAAATATAAAACACAAATGCTGATTTTCTACAAAAAAGTTTTAGGAGAATCTGCTTTTTGCCTCAGGTCTGTGTTATAATGTAGAAATCCTCCAGATTCATCTCCCAGAAAACCTGAAAACACGAGACCCTGGCCTAACTAAACCCCTTTATTGTAGATTCAGGTATTTAAGTTTTCATCATTTAAGATATGGTGGTGTGCCCGAGGTAGTTGTAAAAGCTACTTTCTAGGCAAATTACCAGACTTACTTTCAACATTTTGGTCAGATTTTTGATGGTTTTGGCAATTTTTTCTATCTCGGATATACTGCACTCATGGAAGTAACTGTAAAGATATGGGGTTTCCAACAAAGCTACTAAAACATTACAATTGTTTCTCCACAGTGGTATAAACACAGTGGGATCCTCTGCCTTGGGGTCTGTGGAAAGATTCTGGAGCAGCTAAAAAGTAGTTTTTACTAAATGATTAGTAAAAGAAAAAAATTATATATCAACAAATATACAGTATGTCCAGATTTAGATCGTTGGTGTTTTCTGTTAAAATTGTTGTCACAATAACCAATAAACTACCATTTAGACTGCACAAGGGATATCTGCACTAACACAATAGAGTCAACAATGAGGAAGTTCAAAGGCCAATGCTCTGCAAGCTTTAATAGGATAAATGACAACATGGCAAAACCATATGAAGAAAAAAAGATGAATTACCGCCCTTGCTGTTTTAAGCCGCTGTAAACATTTTGGTGAAAACCGCTTTAGAATGACGTGAATCTGAAACAGAAACACAAATTATAATCCATTTTAAATCAATCAGGTCAGCTTCGGGTTCAAGTCGTTCTCTGGTCAAACTGGGATTGGGTCTGTGTTTGCTTTTAAATGCATGGGTCCATCTCTTGTTTAAATATGATACCAATAGTTCCATTTCAGTTCGGGTTCCTATTTTCTGGCTTGTGAAGTCTTCAATTATGTTCTTAACTTTCTCTCCTTTTCCTTCCCTTTTTCCTCTTCCCTCCCCCTCTTTCTCTGCAGTGCATCATCGGCCCTCAGGCCTCTTCCCTCCTGCTTCCCCATCTCACCATGCTTTTGCAGAAATGGCTATTACTACTCAAACCTGTGCTAAAATTCTCCCTATTTTCCTCCTTCCTTCCCTCCATGTTTCGCTGCGTGGTGTTACCTTGGTACTTTGTATCCTAGGGATTTAAAGAAAGACCCTTTTTTTAATTAAATATGTGTATATCAGGCTATGGATGATGTGCAGCCGCTCTGAATCTCAACCAAAGTTAATGGTTTCAGTTCCTCTGATCAGCGTTGTGTTTCCTGTTTCTCCTTCATCTCCTTCCCCCCATGTTGCAATTCGAAACAAACGCACCCCCCAAGAGGTCAAAGTTGACAGTAGTTCAGGATCATTGGTTGAGAGCCATGGTGAGGTCTCAGCGGACACTGCAAGGTGCAGTGTGAGAAAGAAACATTTGGAGTTACAGGTGTGTAACTCGTGGCCGATGAGAAGTACGTGTCATGATGATGATGATGATGATGATGGCATATATAGAGTCACGCTTCTATATATGGATTTAGCTCATTCAGTAATTGACAGAATGCAAGAAAGTAGTTATGTACTGCAACCTCTTTATTTCCCCTCAGTTGAACTGATTATAAACTGCTTGAATGTAAATTACTTCAAAATTAAAACACAAATCAATCAAATTCACAAGGGTCTCCAAACTATATTGGGTGGAAATAAATATTGCAAGAAAAAAAGCTACGTCCGATACAGCGAAAATAAAACATGCATGCATTGGGCATTGGGAGCAAGCACGCAAAATAATGAACCATCAAGAGGTACAGTAGCTGACAATATTTTAAGTACTGTTTGGAGAGTTTGCTTGCTTATGGGAAAACACCAGGGCACTGCCTGTGTTACAACCTCTCTCACAGGTCAGGGGTTCAGAAATAAGAGGATGGCCCCCCACGGCTCTTACCTCTTAGCCGTGCACCTGCAAATAGACAAAGAGCAATTCAGTGATAAATGATGTTTCTAACTGCGTGTTCTTCATCCTTTTCACACTGTAGCATGTCTGTGTCGTGGAGCCTGCGTGGAGGTGGACTCAAACACAGAAGCCGTGGAAAAAAAAGGTTTCAAACTGGGCTGCATCTCCTGTAAGAAGAGGGGCGAGGTTCCCGCCAGCGCCTTCGTCGACTGGTACTTCCAGGAATCAGTTGACCACATGTTCACCCATGTGAGTAGCAACAAGATGGGAAGGCTTTCAATAAGAAGCTCCTCGGTGACAATTAAAAAAAAAGAGTTCACATTTTGGGGAATATCTTTCCCATCTTGCAGAGGTGAGAAGAAGAGGGGCAAAACAGTTGGCGTGGCTAATTAACACTGTAGATTCATTAAATAATCCCATTAAATGCAGACAGTTTTCATGTGTCCAGAAAAAGCTGTAATGCGAAAAGGCTGAATTTATCGTGAGAGAGCAGAGCCTTGCACTTTCAGAGCAGGCTTCTTTCCCCATGTGTTGACTGGAAGACAGCACTTTCTCTGGACCAAGCAGCTCTCCCCAGGCGAAGCAAAGAGGCCATTATGGTATTCTGTGTTCATGTAGCAGGAGAGATCCCATTAGCCTTCAGCATCTATTAGGAATATGTATCCGCTAATTCATCAGGACGTGCCGAGGTGAGGCCATTACTGCAGCTCGGTCGATACAGAAAACAGCAGCACTGGTGAAGACAGCTGCCTTTCTCTCAAGACTGACTGTACTGTATTTCAAACTTAACAGTCAGTCTAAATATTCATTCATCAACACAGGACAATCCGTTTTATTTTACACTTGAACGCAACAAAGAGCAAACAGCAGCTCTCTGTTGTGGTTTCATTTATCCACGCTTGTAAATAATTGGACTACAAGTCAAAGACTACAAGATGGATCCAAAAGCAGCTAGAAAGTCACTATATGTGAAGTGTGAAAGTTGGGAAATACATTCGTTCTCATTCGAGAATTTGGCAGGGACATTGCACATTAATGAACACTTAAAACATGAAATGTGCCTGTTAGTGCAATTAATGGCTCACCAACTTGAAATGCTAACACAGAGAGAGAGATCAATAAAACACAAACACAGATATGGTTGAGGTTAATTATTATTCAGTTGCGCAACAACAAACAATAATTAATGGAGTACATCACCTTCTGCCACAGCAGCCAATCGCGGAAATGCCCCAACGAGTAGAAGTTTCACACATATATGTTTCTAAATGACGCACACACATGGAAACAACACAGATGAGTTGATATGTTAATATGGTCCAGATGTGGAAAGGTCATTATTTTATGAGATCTTTAGGAGTAATGAACTAACAAAGACTTAACTGTATTATAATCTAAAGCTTCTTTGTACTTCCTCTTACCTTGACCAATTTACTTAACATGATCCAATTGTAATAATTGCGGAAGAGACAATGGAGCCTCTCTGACCTGTGTAACCTTAATGAATAAGCGAGAAATACGCTGTATAAGGAATCTGCCCAAACATGCCAAGTGTAAATATGCCGGATTTAGCTTTGAGCTACTTTCCATCCGCAGTCCCTCACATGTTCATTTGGAACCATATCAGGCGTGTCCAAAATAATTGAGAGATATACATTGGTTTGGGGTTTGCAGGAGATCACAGTAACAAAGCTGTAATAAGCTGGCCTTATCTCATACATGTTTGAAGAATATGAATTTGAAAAACATATTATGAATTTGAATACATTTTCACAGCGCAGGCCAAATGTAATTAACTGTCTCTTCATGAACGAGGGGAAGAAACACATGCATCAGCATTAACACTTGCAACAATGCAAAGCTAACATGGTTAGTGGCAAATTGTTAACATGTAGAAATACCTGTATGGTCTTTTAACACTCTTTCCACAGTCTCCATTTTGCTTCCCTTTCTTTTAAAAATAAATGATATGTTGTAATTTCTTCCAGGTATACAGATATGGGAATGAAGAGGCCAATATCACTGATGAACGTTTCTTTGAACGTCTTTTTTGGAATGGCAGCAAAAATACAAATGACCTGCAGGACGGCTCCATCTTCATCATAAACGTGACATTAAATGACACGGGACGCTACAGGTGCATATTCAGCCGGACCCTGATGTATCCTGCCTACGAGTATTCCACCTTTCCCAACAAGACTATCGACCTGACAGTGGTGCCAGAACGTAAGGAATGTTGAAGCGTCTGTTTGAGCGGGAAGGGGGAAAACTAAATAAGAAAGTTGAATCAAAGACATGTATCATAAACAGCTGGATAATTGAGACTGTTTTGATTCAGTCTCACCGCTCTTATTGTATGATTGTGAGCCCAGTGATAAACAGAGCAGATCGATGGAGAAGGAATCGATTGTTATTTGCAGCTTAAATCATAAATTGTGGACGTTAACTAAGCAGGGTTCGGGAAGTAACAAAGTATATAATCACTCTATAATTCAGTACAGGAAGTTAAGACTCATGACTCAAAGAGAAAATGTATGGCATAGGTAGCACTCATCGTTTGCATGGTACACATTTAATCTAACCCCTTCACATAAGCACTCAGATACAACATGTCTTATCTTCTTCTCTGAATCTAGTCACCAGGGGATGGGCATCCATCTTGTCTGAGGTGATGATGTACGTCTCCCTCATCGGGCTGCAGGTATGGCTGGTGATTGAGATGATTTACTGCTACAGGAAGATTTCAGTGGCTGGAGAGGAAGCTCTTAGAGAGAGCGCGTGAGTAACACCAAACACACTCCAACATACACAGCTGGACACTGCAGTCCTTTCCTTTTCCCTCCTGACACTGTTTGGAAAGCAGAATTTCAATCAGCTCTTTTTAAATAACACATATCTACCTTTTTCCTCACTAAATATATATTGTTCTGATTCTGTTTCACTGGTCTTGACAGCCTGTTTTTCTATTTCCATCACCGACTTTCCTTCAGGCCGGAGTATTTAGCTATAGCGTCGGAAAGCAAAGATAACTGTGCTGCTCTACAAGTGGCAGAATAGCACCGGTAGGTCTGGTCTCTTTTTTAACTTCATGTCTGAATTCAGTTTCTCCTCTTGCTTTCCTTTGTTCTCTCTTCTTTATTTTACAAGACAGGTGCTTATACAATGTCGTTTTACGAATGTATTTTATTGTTACCACATCTAAGGGGAGAACTGGGTTGAAAGGAAACATTTTGAAGGATCTTTTAATTATGTGTAGTATATTTGTTCTTTTTCTTGTACACAGATTTTTTAAAATTACAATATAGAGGATTTTAGCACTGTTTGGGAACCACTGACTCTCAAATATTTTCTAAAATTATTTGATTAAAGTTAAAGCCATTCAATGATTATAGAGGTAGTTGTGTGTTCATCCAATCCTATCGTATGCTGGTGCAGGAAAACTACTCAATTAGGGAACAATTGAGAGAAGAGGTGATTTGTGCTGTGGCGCAGTTAGCTGTGATCATCAGATCAGATCAGGGGGGCTGGGAACACCACTTCATTCCCACCTTGACCCACTCCCCCACAGCAGTCAGCATGCCGCTGTGTCCTTGGGCAAGACACTTCACACTAAATTGCTCCTGTGGGTGTTGTCGACAGTATTGATGTATTACATGTCTGATATATGTAATGTAAAGCGCTTTGAGCACTTGTAAAAGCGTTAAAATAAATGCAATTACATATTTGGATTATTGTTATTTGGATTTAGTCCCAATGAAAACAATTTAGAGTGCCATTCGACACGTTATTGCCTTAACATATAACGATTTGATAGTGAATGAATAACTATAGGATAAGACAATTTAGCATTTGGATTGGCGCACCATAAACCTAGCTTAAACTGTGCAATATTCCATGCCATTTACGAGCACATTTCCCCCATTTTGGCGTCGCTCCATTGGCTGCCCATACATTTTAGGATTTCTTTTTTAAATGATCTTATTTACTTTTAAATCCCTCAATGGCCTGGCCCCACCCTACCGTTCAGAGCTGCTACCCCCCTACCTGTATTGTATTTATTTATATATTAAGATTGTTTACCTTTTACTTTACCAATTTTGCTGACAGGTTTATGTTTTGTACCACAGGTCGAGAACAAATTCCAGATTGACACTCGAGTCTCCTCTGACCGTCCCTCACATCAAAACTAAACCACAGAGAGGACACAGATCTTCACTCGACTATCTGCAAAAAGGATGGAAAGGACTGAACTGCATCGTGTTTGGAGGACAGGATGGATGCATCAGCTTGTGGATTAACAGGAAGAGATAGAGGGTAGAACTGTATATATGCACAGATACTCTTATATAAATAATATAGACCTATATTGACTATCCACTATCTGCATGCTTATAAGCTAATCCAAATGACCAACATCAAGCTTCAAATGTTGGTATTTAGAAGCTTTGGTGCGCATATAACATATTTGTATTTATGAATCAATATTTTAAAAGCAAATCATATATTTAAGGTGTATTTTACTTTTACTTATTATGCTATTAAGACTGAATTTGCCTGGAAATGTACTTTCTGTTGTGATGTAACACAGTGGGATTGTAGGCAAACAGAGGAAACACTGCTGATATCCTTCCTGCTATGAAACATTTGAACAGTTTTTATGCCAAAGAGTACGAAGTATTTGTCAACTTTTTATCAAAAATAGCCTGAAAGTGTCTCAGAAAACAGCATTTCGGCCAGAATGAGAGACAATACCAAATCCTTTATATCAGCAGTGTTCTCACAGCTGCCAATTTCTAAAGGTTAACCCCGACTGGCAACAAATCCAACCCTTATTTACTTCTGACATTTTTTACATACATATTTGAACTAAGCTGATATGAGAACATTGATATGTAAATGATATGTGCGTGTAAATGGTCTCCAAAAGCTAAAATCCCAAAGTTTTCTCCAGAGGGGGTTCTTCTCCCACACGAGAATAAAAAGGCCCAACAGTAACGTTTTTACTTTTTCTCTACATCCCCAAGAGATCATGATGATCGGCGATCAAAATGTAATAACGTTTTGTTTTTTCAATATAAATTTCAGTGAAATTTCCTTTGAATTGAATCCATTGTTTAAACTGTCTGTGTAATGCAAAAAAAAAAAATACAACCCGTGGTGGTCAAGCGCAAAAACTGCCCCTGAAGCCAAAGTGAGATTTCCTCTGACATATGTAGCACACCAGATCAATTCGTAGCTCACAAAGAAAAGCAGCTTTAGCAAACACAAACCGACATAAAAGCTGTCACTTTAAGCTGAAAGTGGAACATTTCCCACTGCAATTTGAAACAAATGTCTGAGTGTTTTTGGAAAAAACTTAAGGGCTTTGCAAATGGCTGTATTGATCTAAATGCTGTGGGTTAATACCCCACACAGCCTGTCCAGTGTGCCTCCCAGGCGGAAACCAGTGGAAACCAAAAGGGAAAGGGCAGAGGTGGAGCCGTGTTACAAATCTTTAGTGCTTTTAATAAAAAAAATAGCTACTTACTTCTCTTTCCAGCTGGCCAGTTACTCGCGATGAACACTAGAGGGCAAACACTGCTTTTAGTGTTCATCTCTTTTTGTACCAA
Organism: Notothenia rossii; assembly: GCF_949606895.1. Taxonomy (NCBI): domain Eukaryota; kingdom Metazoa; phylum Chordata; class Actinopteri; order Perciformes; family Nototheniidae; genus Notothenia; species Notothenia rossii. Next base: position 13,601,820 of record NC_136905.1, read on the forward strand.
ATCTGAGTTTGACACCAGTTGAGAAACTGAGAAGGGGACACACACCAGCTGATACAGTAACACAGAATCACAGCAAGCTTATTGACGTGGAAGGAGTCCTGTCGGAGTACTGTCCTAAGATATACAGGCTAAAAAAGAAAGCCATGACTTTAATAAATACGAAGAGGGAAAGCCACCCAATCAAGAACTGTTACATACTGCTTACTGAATGCTTCTCTTTTAGTTTAAATCATTTAATACACCTTTCCTGCACAGATGAACCGACTAGTCAAATGAAAATCTCACTGCTCCCCACACCGTTGGTCTGTCCCCCTTTTCTTTCAACTAAAACAGTTTTTACTTCATGTAGGTGTGGAAATGTTGCTTGCCACAATAAAAGGAATAGAAAAGTGGTGCACGGCGAATAAATAAAAAGTGAGAAAATCGGTTGAGTCTTTCTTTTCATGGTAGATAAATGGTAGCTGTGTTCGTGTCAGGACATTTAGTCTAATTTATTTATGACATGCTTATATTCATAAATAAACAACAGCAGGAAATAGCATTGTTCACTAAAGTTAGGTGAAACATATTGCTGCCTCCCGCTTCTCAAATTGAAATATTTGCCTTTTCGTTGTCTTTTATAATATAAACTGAACTTTTAGGATTTTGGAAACGTGGTGGGACAAAAGAAGACATTTCAATCTGAAAATGTAGGCTTTGGGATTTTGGACTTCTTGTTTCCCGATACAAAACCCATTTTAAACCAAATAACAGCCACAATAATCTATAGAAACAGTTCCCTCACAATCCAGTGCTAACGTTGAGAAGGTAAAGACAGACACAGACTCAGACATAGGCGAGCAGTTGTTGTGTGTTTTAGAACTTTTCATTTCTCTCCATGGCGCGGTGTACAATCACATCTTTCCAGTACATTATCAACCCCGCTACTCATCCGTCTCTCTCTCTCTCCCCCTTAATCCTCTCCAAATCCTGTCCCCCCCCCCCCTCCCTCAATAAATATTACACCATTTTGCTATCAGCGGATGGCCATGCACAGCGTGGCCCACATGCTTCTGTTGCCGTCATTTTCAGTGAAACGGAGAGAGAGAGAGAGAGAGAGAGAGAGAGAGAGAGAGAGAGAGAGAGAGAGAGAGAGGGTGAAACGGAGAGAGAGAGCGAGAGAGAGAGAGAGAGGGAGAGAGAGGGTGAAACGGAGAGAGAGAGAGAGAGAGAGAGGGTGAAACGGAGAGAGAAAGAGAGAGAGGAAGAGAGAGAGAGAGAGAGGGTGAAACGGAGAGAGAGAGAGAGAGAGAGATGGGTGAAACGGAGAGAGAGAGAGAGAGAGGAAGAGAGAGATGGTGAAACAGAGAGAGAGAGAGGGTGAAACGGAGAGAGAAAGAGAGAGAGGAAGAGAGAGAGGGTGAAACGGAGAGAGAGAGAGAGAGAGAGGGTGAAACGGAGAGAGAGAGAGAGAGAGAGAGGGTGAAACGGAGAGAGAGAGAGAGAGAGAGAGAGACAGAGGAAGAGAGAGAGGGTGAAACGGAGAGAGAGAGAGAGAGAGGGTGAAACGGAGAGAGAAAGAGAGAGAGGAAGAGAGAGAGAGAGAGAGAGGGTGAAATGGAGAGAGAGAGAAAGAGAGAGAGAGAGGGTGAAACGGAGAGAGAGAGAGAGAGAGAGAGGAAGAGAGAGAGGGTGAAACGGAGAGAGAGAGAGAGAGAGAGGGTGAAACGGAGAGAGAGAGAGAGAGAGAGAGAGGGTGAAACGGAGAGAGAGAGAGAGAGAGAGAGAGAGACAGAGGAAGAGAGAGAGGGTGAAACGGAGAGAGAGAGAGAGAGAGGGTGAAACGGAGAGAGAAAGAGAGAGAGGAAGAGAGAGAGAGAGAGAGAGGGTGAAATGGAGAGAGAGAGAAAGAGAGAGAGAGAGGGTGAAACGGAGAGAGAGAGAGAGAGAGAGAGGAAGAGAGAGAGGGTGAAACGGAGAGAGAGAGAGGGTGAAACGGAGAGAGAAAGAGAGAGAGGAAGAGAGAGAGGGTGAAACGGAGAGAGAGAGAGAGAGAGAGAGAGGGTGAAACGGAGAGTGAGAGAGAGTGAAACGGAGAGAGAGAGAGAGAGAGAGAGGGTGAAACGGAGAGAGAGAGAGAGAGAGAGGAAGAGAGAGAGGGTGAAACGGAGAGAGAGAGAGAGAGAGGGGGTGAAACGGAGAGAGAAAGAGAGAGAGGAAGAGAGAGAGGGTGAAACGGAGAGAGAGAGAGAGAGAGAGAGAGGTGAAACGGAGAGAGAGAGAGAGTGAAACGGAGAGAGAGAGAGAGAGAGAGAGAGAGAGAGGAAGTGTGGGGGTGAGTGATGAGAAGAAGAAATCAACAAAAGAGTGGGATGTTTTCACACGGGCTGAGGACAGATCGGAGTGGGATGAAACAGGCTGAAAATAAAGGACAAAATTATAAAGATAGAAAATGAAGTGAATAAAAAGAGGAGACAAGTCAGTCGAGTTAAATGTACAAACACACAAAAACAATACTGCAAAACAGATTCCCTTTTTCTTCACCTGGGCCTACTCGATTCTGGTTGGTCCTCTTGTTTGGAGGCGTCCGGCCCAGTGGGACAACAGAGTAGCGGACTGTTCTGGTCTTTTGATCAAGTCTACGGTAAACCCTGAGCTCTTAGGCTCTGGCTCTGTCATACAAAGAGTGAGCAACCAAACATGACAGAGAAATCTCCAAAAAGAACAACTCAAATAAACACTAATGTGAAAACATCTGAAACATTGAGGACTCCTCATGAACACAAACATCCGTCAAGTCTTCTTCTCTGCCTCTACACACATTCACACACAATTCATCATCATCATCATTATTATTATTATTATTATTATGATATACTACTTTGTTTGAAACATTCAAAAAGTACTAGCATCACTATTGTCATTATTGCTGTGACCAGTAACCATTCTCGTGTAGCTCCTCTTGGTCCGCACTGCAACAGCATATCAGAGCAACACAAAATAAAATACCCACCATATGACTTCTTAAGAGCAGGACAGGATTTCAGATCAAGTCATCGGTAATAATAAATACTGTAACAGTCCAGTGAGACGCAGCTTCCTGTCCAAACAAACGACCCAACACACTGATTTTGAAAAAAGTTAAAAACCCCCGAAGAAAGACAGGGAGGAGTGGGATGGTGTTTGAGATTAAACCTCAGGTGTGTAACTCACATCTAAAAACGGTGAAAACTAAAGTGTCTGGTGTTGAAATGTTCCTCATCCCCTTTGAGAGGAACAGCGGCTTTTAAAATGGGGATCGACCCGGATATGGAGGAACAAATCTGAGAAGGAAAGACCTAGAGGCGTCCTTGCTCCCGTCTCTTTCTGGGTGTTTGTCCCATCCTCCATCTTGTTTTCAGCAGGCGTTCACTAAAGAGACCAACTGTTCCCAGGACCAGGAGCTCCCGCTTTCCAGAGTCATTGTTCCCTGGGAAATGTTGCATGTCCAACTGAAGTCTTTTAAAGTCATGAACATTTTTTGAGGTTCTGAAAATTAAGGAGGTCTGAATTAAAGTTTTTCTGAAGCGGTTAGGTTAGGTTAGCCATTTTGAAATGTCACTGAGATAGTTGAGGAGTGGATGGTTTGGAATGGGCCCACCAGTGGCCCGTTCCCAAACCCTACGCACACGTGACTAGCAGCTGTAGGTGAGTTATTGCTGTGGTCCTGAAAGCGCCCAGTCAGAAAGAGTTCATTGAAGATGTTACTGGTTGAGGCTGAAGGCGAACGTCGCCCTTTCAAGTCAGTCAGGTGAGGAGAGTTGTGGGTAATGTAGTCCCCTCCGTCTCCCTCTTCTGGTATTTGATTTGGAAATGTGAAAAAGAGCAAACTGTGCTGATCAAAGTCGACCAGCGGCATTCTTTTTTAAAAGTCTACCCCCCCCCAGGGTGTGTTCAGAGATCAGGGGGGGGGGGCTCAGGCCTCAGTCATTGGCTCTGTGATGGTTTCATCCTGCTGCACTTCTGGGACCACAATGCCATGGTGGAGCTTTTCTAAAGAATGCTTCATCTGGGAGATAAACATGGAGGGGGGTGAGAGAAAGGTTGGGTGAGATATGCTGTTTGTACTGTCTGTCAATCATACTTTCTATATGGATGATGCTTTTTTGTATTAGTTAAGCACACTGAATTGCCCATGTGCCCAAAACGTGATACAGAAATAAACTCTAGTGGATTACATAATGCAGTCACGATAAAGCACACGCCGTTTGTGAGGCACATGAGCTTTCTTGCTGACTGGTTTCTGCGGAGGTAATTACTTACCAACGGGTCAAATGCACACACACACACACACACACACACACACACACACACACACACACACACACACACACACACACACACACACACACACACACACACACACACACACACACACACACACACACACACACACACACACACACACACACACACACACACACACACACACACACACACACACACACACACACACACACACACACACACACCTGGTCAAGAAGCGTGACAGAGGACTGCAGGATCTGCTGCCACTTGCTGAGCTGAGCCTGGTGGAACTGCCTCTGAAGCTGCAAAACCTGAGCCCACTCCCCAGCTGTCTGAGGCAAAGGACTGCAGAGAGGAGGGAGAAGGAACCGCCATTACAACTTCAGAAAGCAAATAGTCAGCAGTGTAGTCATGGGTCTTTAACCTGAACCAGCAGTTTGTCCACTAGGGGCTAATAAAAACAAACTGTATAATCAACACTGATATTTTGACTTTTGTTCGTAAGAAGGAAATGTTAGAATACAGACGTTTATCAACCCATTCAGAAGGAGCAGAGCAGCATTAGTAATACTCAAAGTCTAATATTCGCTCTCCCTTCAGCTCTGTTTGGTGTCCAGCAACTCCTGACGTGAATATCTCTTTAGTTGCTAAAGGCTCCACCTCCCACATGTTACTTAGTCTGTCTGCTGTACAGTTTCAGACATTTTATTATTCAATATTTCCCCTGCACTGAGACAAGTGAGAGTGAAGTAACCCGATAACTTGCAGGATGACACAAAATGACACAACAGTAACACATTTTGGTTTTTGAATGTGATCTCTCGTTGATATTGATCAAATAATAATTAGGCTTTCATCTTCTAAAGGCACGACAGGAGTTGCTGCTGCTGCTATGGAATATCTGAGGGATATATCACAACTCAAATCCCACAAGGACACGCACAGCAATTACCGCACAACAGGGAGTCTATGTTGGTATAGAAAGCGGTGTGGTGTGTTTACCTGTCAGCAACAGAGTAGGAGTGCCATGTCTCCAGTGTATGGGCCGCTCTTTCCAAAGCGTACAGTTTGTAGAAGAGCAGCATGTTGAGAGCAACCAGCACCACCAGACTGAGCGCCAGGCGAGAGGGAAGAAAGTAGTCTTGATTATCAACGGCTTTAAAAGTGCTTCAAATCAATGTGAAAGCAACAGGAAGATATGAACTGCAAAATGAAAATATCAATACTACTGACAAAAAAAGAGGATGGAGAGGAATATTTTAGTGTTTGTTAATTTCACAACACTGCACTCGTTCACAACACTTACATTTATTTGGAGGAAAGATCCACCCGCCACAAATTACCCTCACAAAAGAACAGAATATGGTTCTACTGTGTTGCATTCCTCTAGAGATATAGAACTTCTTAAAGCTCAATTTGAGTGCATCTAAAGAGTATCAAAGGGTGGATTTTTCCTGTGTCATTTACAAAGTCCTTATTTTAAGCAGCCAGCAGTATAAAAAGCAAATCCTGTCATACGAACCTGATACAGATCCTATTCACAAGTATTGCAGAGAGAAAGGGAAAGAGAAATAGCAAGAGAGGCATTGTGAGGCTGTCAGTATGCAGAAGATCGATATCCAACATGTCTGAGTGAAGGAGCATTCAGACGTGGATAGAACCAAGACAGCAGGAAGCAGATAGAATCAGAAATACACAATCAAACCTGGGATTTGATCAAGTAGGAACTCATGAATCCTACTTGATCCTGTTTTACAGAGGAGTTGAACCACATGCAAGAACGCACACATGCTTTGTGTGTGTTGCTGTGAACACAGGAAGTCCCGTTCTTATATAACATAGACCCTCCAGAAAAACGCGATTCTGCGATCGCAGAATTTACCGCATAATCAGCAAAATGGCGCAGATTTTTAAAAGGCTGCATATTTATCAAAAGGCCGCATAATCCCCGCATTTTTCCACACAAAGTTGAGAAGAAAAAAAGTGAACTCGTCTTGACGTGAAGTCATCAGCTCGCGCATCACAGAATGTAAACAACACTGTATAGAGTGAACGTGTGGAGCTCACACGATAGAGAAAACACCAAGATGAAAAAATCTAATCCATTTACCGACGAACATTTCTACTAAAGGCCGGGCAAAAAGTGGGGGGAAACTATTCTGCACCCCGTGCAACTGTGTGTTGGAGCATAAGAGAAAATCGACGGGGACGACCCACTTTGATTCATTCAAACATTCGAAAATGCTTTCTGCTGCTGCGGACAAGAAAGCCAAACAACTCACATTCAGCGAGGCATCAACCTCCAAAATCCTTTCGAGGGCTACAAGAAACGAAGTGAGTAGCCTACAAGATTGAAGCTGGTCAGATAACGAACGAGTAAATGAAAACAGAATGAGGCGGAGAAGTGTGTGTGTGTGTGTGTGTGTGTGTGTGTGTGTGTGTGTGTGTGTGTGTGTGTGTGTGTGTGTGTGTGTGTGTGTGTGTGTGTGTGTGTGTGTGTGTGTGTGTGTGTGTGAGATTAATATAGCCCAATTGCTTTTACAATAAACAAACATTGAATGTGTTTAATTGAATAGTACAGGGGTTTAACGTTAGTGGCAGGTTGTGTGTGAGAGAGAATAAATAAGACAGCCCAATACATATTACGCAACTTTCCGCATATTTCACCGCATAAAATCACATTAAAACCCCCGCATGTTTAATCGCATAATCAAGGATTTTAGCCCGCGTTTTTCTGGAGGGTCTAATAACATCATCTTTATTTATGAATGCTCTGCTCTGTTTAAAGTAGGTCATTGTGTGTAAGATAACTCACGAATAAGACACGAGATTCATAACATTGTGGTGCAGTAAACACATAAAACATGCTAGAAACAACATTGAGTTAAAAACAGCCAGAAAAGGCCGCCAGTATTCATTCAATGCCAAAAACACACACAGTACACAGAGCACACACACTACACAGAGTAAACACACTACACACTACACTACACACAGTACACACAGTACACACGGTACACACAGTACACACAGCACACTACACACGGTACACACACTACACACAGCACACACACTACACACAGTACACACAGTACACACAGCACACACACGGTACACACAGCACACACACTACACACAGTACACACAGTACACACAGTACACACACTACACACAGCACACACACTACACACAGCACACACACTACACACAGTACACACAGTACACACAGTACACACAGTATACACAGCACACTACACACAGCACACACACTACACACACTACACACACTAAACACAGTACACACACGCTTGAACTTACATGAAGCTCACGATGAGGAGGATGGTTGATATACTGTTGGGTCCTCCACCACGCGAGCGCTCTCCTAGTTTAATAAACGGACCACCTGAAAAAATAGACAAATGACAAGAAATATTTTCACTGAGCATTGTGATGATCATTGTGATAATTAAGTCTTAATAAATCAATACAAAATGAAAAAAGGTAAAAATGTATAATTCGTAAATTCCACAAGTTACCCCAATTCCAAAATGTTGTCCATTATATTCTCCTTAAGGATTTACATAACGTACAGTACCTAAACTAGAACTATCTAGATTATCAAAGCCTTCATCATCATCATCATCACATCTAGAAATGAAATGAATGCAGAATTCCTTTGTACACTGTACGGTATATCAACAGCAATACATGTATCATGCCATTTCGTTTTTTACTAGCTGTTCCTAATAACTTTGAATGTTTTGATCATGATTATTTAATGCTGCTTAGCAAGACCTCTGGTTTGAGACGCCGGGAGACATTTTGGAATTGCTGGAATTGGAACATTTGGTACATTTAGTAGAAAACAGCGGATTGTGATGAAAAACAAGCATTCTTCAATGAGTGTACTCAAATTCAATCATATTCCTCACCTTAAAAAAACAGCTAACATTTAAAAAAAAAAATCAAGACTTTGTACTGCCGTCACTTCCACCCTTAAATTAATTATCCAAATATGAAATCATGTTCAATCGGTTATCCAGAGACAGCCGTAGTCTAGGTCGACTGTGATGAAGACACAAGAGCTGCAAATAAATGATGTTCCTTGAGTCTCTTTTTGAAGGCAATAGTTTCTGTTTCTGTGCAGAATCTAAAACAAACCACTAGATGGCAGTATTGCACCGAAAATAGATTGAGGCTTTTGGCACGAGCTTCATTGTTGGTGGCAATGATTTAAATTCCAAGCGCTGACCCAAAGCTTTTCATGGACTGTTTCCCTGGACTTACTGGCTTCTCTCCGGTCCCGGTCCTCCCCGACTCCTCTGTCCCCTCGGTCTCCTCCGCCCATGCCTCCTCCTTCCCTCTCCCGGTCCTTCTCGCCCTGCCGTCGAGTGCATGTGCGTTTGCGGCGGCGCATAGACTGGGGAGTCATGGCAGCATCCGCACCCACTGCTTCGCCTGTGGTAACCACGGTAACCTCCGTTTGCATTAGCGTCTCGAGTTTGATCACTTCACCCTCTGCAAAACGAAACAATGAAGGATTTTAAACGTAAGGTTGAGGTTCAAATACTGGCAGAACACATTTTAAGGAAGGAAAGTGCATACTAAATGAGAAAGAAAACTTCTACATGCTTCACTAAATACTTTTTGACACTTGTTAATTTATACAAGGGCACATTGTTGCCTTATTTATGTAATAGTTTAAGTGTGTGTGTGTGTGTGTGTGTGTGTGTGTGTGTGTGTGTGTGTGTGTGTGTGTGTGTGTGTGTGTGTGTGTGTGTGTGTGTGTGTATTGTGTGGGCAAAGCTCTTGTAAGACAATGTGAAAACCATAAACTCATGTTTGAACAATCTATTAAAAAGGGAAACTCTGAAGATTATCAAGAATCTTTGTATCAACATAATGTTTGAGTTCACAGACAGTTCACAGCCTTTCCACCAGATAAAGTCTGGTTTTTGCCAGTTCGAGGTCAGTTGTTTGAACTACAGATTGAACAAAAAGTACAATCCTGTAATCCTGTAATCTACAAAACATCTAGCACACTTGCTGGCAAATGAGTACGGAGGTGTAAGGTTGAAATTCATGTTTTCTTTGGAGGACTAACGACCGGACACAAGATAATTGTGCAAGGTTTTACATCTCTGCATCATTGTAACGACGAGACGCCGTTACTAGGGCTCACGTGGACATGTGGATATAATCATTGTACTGTGTGGGGTGTATTGACGACAGCTTCCCTGTTCCCCATGTATGTTGTTGCTGATTGTGTTCACCTGGTGCCCTGTGTTGTCTCCTCCCCCCTCACCTGTGTCTAATTGCTCCCCCACCACCTGTGTCTTGTTGTGCTAATTAGTGTGTAGGTATTTAGGCTCTGTTTTCCCTGTCTGTGTGGAGGCTGATAGTGTGTGTGAGATCTTTGTGGCTGCAGGATGTGTTCACGGAGAACAGCAGGATTGAGGCTGTGAACTTTGTGCACATTATTTTTAATAAATGCCCACGTCGGGTTATATTTTTGGACGTTCTGCCTCCTTGCTTGGTCGGGCCGCTCAACGGTCAGTCTCACAATCATACTTGCAGAGTAATTGTAATGTTACTATGATTGACAAGCTAAAAGTGATTTCAAAAATCCTGCTCATGCATACACATCTTGATACCACTTTACAATAAGACTACCCTTATAAAAGGGTTTACGAATAGTTTGTAATTAATTAATTAAGTTGTGAACACTTTATACATCCTTAATAAGCTTTTATAAGACATGAGATAAACAGGGCAACTGTGACCGGTTGCTTGCCAAATAGTGAGCCCACATTTATCTGTACTGCTAAGCCTTATTATTAGAAAAGGTAGTAACTCATTAATAAATGGGAATGTGTTTTACACTTTACAATAAGGCTCCCTTTTGGCAGTTATAAATGTTAGTAACTCGTAAATAAATGGTCATAAAGAGATGCCAAGAAACATCAATATGGATGGGGGGGAATCAACTCAGTGAACATCAGATACACCAAGGATGCTGGCTGATGAAGAAGACGAAGTAAGCTGGGCAGCCAATATAAGGCTTAGTCATCTTGCCAAATAGTGAGCCTGTGTTGATGTATGAAAACTATGTTGGAACTGGTTTATAAATGCTTCTTAATGATTAATAAAGTGTTTACAACCTAATTATAAACCCTTTATGAATCCTTTATAAGGGTAGTCTTATTGTAAAGTGGTAACCGCATATTAAAGACGACACAGAGAAAGTTTCCAGCTTCAGAAGATAAATGAGAAATCAACCCCCTAATGTCAAACTATGCACACATTCAATCTGAACACTGAAGCTCAGTGCAGTGGAGAGACGATAAACAGAACACATTTTTGAGTGAAGGAGGAATTTAAAAACAATTAAAAGCTATTTAAAAACATTTTCCGTATAGATTGTGTTGTGTTCAAGGTTCAAGGTTCTCTACTTGTCAAAAGAGCATAGCTACTGTGTATTTATGTCGATGAAAATCTTGTGTAACAGGTTTGTCCAACAGAGCAACACAAAACACAGATAAACAGACAAATATAGTCCAAGTAAATAGTAAATCCAAGAAGAAAAATGGTTTAAAATAGTGAAATAGTGCAATAAGATTCTACATGCAAGTCATTGAAATATGATATATTAGTTAATAGGTATATAATTTTAAAGTAGCAGCCAGATGAATGTTGTAGATGTCTTATTGCCTGTGGGATGAAACTGTCCCTGACTCTGGTGGTTTTTAGTTCCAACAATCATTACTAACTTGAAAAGCCTTAATCTGTGGAAAAAGAACAAGTTTATCTTTATTAAAAAAAAGGACTTTGGCCACTTACTCTCGTCTTTTATATAGAAAAGAGAAAGTAGTAGTGACTCACACGGGTGATACTAATAGGGGTAAAGTATGCTTGCTAACACATTCAAGCCACAACACTCACAAATGGACATGATGTGTTGTGGTCTGCAATATGAAACTGTGCATTTGGCTTTCATGTGGAGTGTGTTCTGCTCACACAGCTTCACTTTAGTTCACTTATTCACAAAAAGGGAAATAAGGCTGAATAGGGTTTCCAAAGTCTGAGGGTGTTTCTCAATGTCGAGTAAAGCTGCTCCAGAGCCACTATTTCAAGCATACTACGTCATCGAGTGCCGCCGAAGTACTGTTCCAATGTCCAGCATACTTGGAATTCTAAAGAGCCCGGTGCACTTCGTTTGGAGAAATGTCGAGGCTGCACATGTGTAGACTCCGCGGTCTTAAAATCCCCACAATGCTTTGCGCACGGACCAATTTCCCCAAATCCGTGGCGGAAAATGCAAGGCGGGGCCTCTCATATGACACACACCTGCTGCTCGCCTGTTCCACTCTTCGTTTTCCGAATGCCAGGAAGGATTCTTGCCTCGCTTCTGAAGCAAGACGCTCGGAAGACATGTGCTACCAAGCAAGCGTACTCGAGATTGAGAAACACCCTTTGTGTATACAGGGATAAGCTGGAGGCGGACCATGTGACTCACCCACGTGTCTGTAGTACTCCTCTATGCCGCTCCAGGTGTTCTTCTCTATCAACGCTTTCACCAGGCTCCACGGCTGCTTCCTGTAGCAGATGTCTGAGGAAACTCTGGGCAAAAGAAAAGAAAATAAATACATGTTTAATATATACACATCAATATGGACACGAATAAAGTAAAAGCATTCTGTATCAAGGACACTTCTGCCTTACATCAGTTCTGTTCTCAGTTAGTGATATCAAACATTGTCCATGACTTCAACCCGTGCCTGATAACAAGCAGGGACTTGTGCAGATGGCCAGTGAAAATGTTTGCAATTCCTACAATCTGAACAATTTAACCCAATTTAACCCGGATCAATCAGTCAGCTCGGGGCCAACTGATTTCCTAAGACATCAGGTTTCTGTGTTCCAAAGCAAGTGGATTATACTGTCTGTGATCAGTAGAAACTCAATACTAGAGCAGCTGCTCAGCTTTATTAGAGGGTATATGCAGGAATCCTGAAGTCAAATGTAAGACCTTTTAAGACCTTCTTTAAGACCCTTTCCATACATTTTAAGACCTCATCGCCACTTGGAGTTTTAACCGGTTACCTTGGCGACACACTTTACCTCACATTGACTATATACACAGTATTGATTGTCCTTCCTCCTTATCTTCCAACCATTTGGACGCAGACTTGCATTTCCCCATAACGATGTTGCTTAACAACCGGCGTAAACGGAGCTTCGCGAGCTATCAGTCAGTGAGCGTGAGATGTCCTGTTCAGATGACGTCCAATCCAACGGGATGCCATAAATAAACTCCACAGAATCACACTACACACCTACGCAATGATTACATTCAGGCAGACTGTAGAACACAACCTCTTTATATACTTATTGAAAACAAGCTACAACATGTAATACCTTGGAAAATGCAGTTTAATACTTTTTAATAGCCTTAATTATTTGAGCTAAATTGATTTATCAACTTTTAATACTTTTTAAGACCCCGCGGGCACCCTGTATCAGATGAGTCCCTGTTCATAACTCTTTTAATGAGCTTTGATTCAGTGTTTCTTTTGCACTTCCACATATATTTTTGCACCCAGCCTATTCACTTCATATTCATACCCCACTGATGTATACTGGGTTCTGCTTTTACACCCTATATTGTGTTCAGTTCAATTCATTAAAATAAGCTAGTGTTGTTTTTCGTCAATGAAGAGACAGCACCAACATCATTATGACTATATCCACATGTAATATTGTTGAAGAGAAAATGAAGGAACTAAACTGTGGTTTAGAAACAAGCTGATATGACAACATTTAGTGCCATTTCAATACAACCCGATTAATATAATTAAAGATTACACTAGTTTCTGTAGACTAAACTGTTGTTTTTCTTTGAATAAAATGAAACTAAAAGGCCCAGTTTTTAAAAATATTGCCTAAAAGAGGCAGTTATTAACACTAACAGGATCTAGTCGACAAGCTCTCAAAGGAAGTGTGAGTGTGATTGACACATCTTGCTTTTCTCTTGACGGTGGATTTGAAACAGTCAATGGGTGAGCTTAGAGGTGAACAAAATGTCACTCACGATGCTTGAACCAATAAGACAAGAGCAAACGTACCTGAGGCGACTCTTGTGTTTGTTCATGGAGGTGAGGCAGTATCTGTGGACGGTGTAGAAGTAGTCCTGGTAGGGGATCCCTGAGGTGATGACCTCCGAGTCCACCACGAAGCACTCGCCCCGCGCGCTGTTTTTATGCAACGTCTGGAAGCAGGAAGAAAGTGGAGGGTACAGAATGGTATGCTTGGTTTCCTCTACAGAATCATTTCAATCTACAGTTATGGCAGTGGCGAACCGTGTCTATCACAACTGGACCTTCTGTAGACACACAAACACACACCCCCCGCCGCCGCAGGGCACAAAACCACTCAAATGCGTATTGCATGGACCAAAAGACACAAACAAATCAACGTAACACTGTAATATTACAAATCAACAACACAGATACGTTTCTCATTTATTCATTTTATTTACATTTGATAAAATTGTATTTACCGTAATCTTCGGACTATAAGCCGCGCCTTTTTTCCCATTTTTCGACGCTGCGGCTTATATAACGGTGCGGCTAATCTATGGATTTTTACAGCTAACGGCCACTAGGGGACCTCCTAAATCTATGGATTTTACAGGTTACAGTCCACCACCTTTAACTCTATGGGCTCTATGGCCGGTCCGCGCCCCCCACCTTTAAGCGGCGGGCTCCAGCAGGAAAAGCTGGAGGCCGGAAAAGAGTGAGACAGGTAGCGCGCAAAAGTAAAAGTGGAACCGAGAGTGGTACGAGAGACAGAACGAGAGCAAGACAGACAGACATTACGAGAGCGAGACAGTTTGTCCCCGTACCACTGGTTGAAACCCACTGCTGTAGATCACTGCCGGTACGTGCGCTGGGAGCGCACCGTTTAAGTTTGAAAGTTGAAAAGTTTGTGTGTCTGAAACGCTATGTGATACAGTACAGTTTACACAGCACATGTTCTGTAGCTACTATTGCACTAAATGCTAACACTTGAATACGTTATGCAAATATCCAACTTGTTTGTTGAAATGTTAATAAATGGGAGCTTCCTCAAACAGCCATCTCTTTCCCGACAATCCCCTCTGTGCACGAACCCTTTTACATATGGTAATGAAACATTAAAACACCTGCGGCTTATAGTCCAGTGCGGCTTATATATGTACACATCATTCAATTTAGCTGCTGCGGCTTATATTCAGGTGCGCCTTATAGTCCGAAAATTACGGTATATAACTAAATCGATTTTTGGTTTGTTTTATCAAAAAAGTGTTCCAGAGTATTCTCTGAATACCTTGAAGGCCCTGACGGTTCAGTTATGGCATATTGATAGATAATGAATTCAGAGCTCTAAAGACACCAGTATGCTTTGTTGCTCTCCTAACACTTTTTCAACATCCAAAAGGAAGGAAGGGGGCTGTTTTGGACAATTTCTGTAACTTTCTGAAACGATTACGCCACCATGGTACGCTTATGTTGAGAAAATGAACTCTCTCAGTCTCTTTTTCTATTCTTCACTTTTTCCATCACTCTTTTTGTAAATAATCCGGGGCAAAAATGTACGTCTTGCAGGAGAAACCATACCACATCCCCTCCCATCTTAATGACAGCTGGCTCTTCTTTCCACCTGAGAGTTTCATATTTATTTTATGGCACAACCAGTCCTTTCGTCTCTCTGTGTGTGTCTGATCTCTTCTGGTCCATATTCAGTATAGATCCGTAAACGTTTCAGGGAAATGTAAGTTGGTGTTACAACGAATGCCAGTTCGTATTGTTGAGATGTCGAAAAAAGCATTTGCGTAATATATACCACACGGATATGTCCCAACATCTTGACGTTTTTGAAAGAAATGTTGACTAGTTATGAAACCAATTTTTTTTTCTCAATATTCAAAATGTTCTTCTACTTCACAAAATATCCCTCATCTTATAACTAGTTTTTATAGCAGAATTATGTTTTATTCTTTTTAAGAGTGTAGATTTTTTATTTCTGAATGGAGTTTAAGATTTTAAAGCTGTATTGTTTTTGTAACGTGTATACTTATTTGAAGTACTGGTGCCTGCACTGGATCCCTAACTGGACCCAAACATTACAAAGCAAACATTTACAAAACTTCACAACGACACAAATTATAGAGGAATGTCCCCTCCATTCAAAGCTAAATAAGCATTGGGTGAAGCCTGTGGGCTGACCTGCGTCTCCACCACGGGGGCCGTCTTGGGGCCGAGGGGGTTGTTGAGGGCGATGGTGTAGCTCAGCACACGGCTCGTCGTCCCACTGCTGATGTCTGGCTGCCATTCACCCACAGAGAGGTCTAGAGGAGAGAGAGACAAAGAGAGAGAGAGAGAGGAAATTAGCACGTCAAGAGCGAACAAATGACAGAAAGTCCAAAATAAGTGGTTAGGGTTAGTGTGCTTTTTGTTAAAGATTGTATTTATAAATAATGAGAGAGACCAAGACATTTGAAAGGATTAAAGGGAGTTTACAAAGTGAGAGGAACAGCATGTCCATCCACACTCTTGCATAAAAAAGGAAGAGCTAAATGCCCCAATTAGAGCTACACAATGTTCCCAAGTGGGATGGGCTTCCAACCGGGGCAGACACTGAACACATCAACTCCAAAGCTTCACCTCTGACGTCGTTCAAACTACTGCAGAAACAAGGTTTACAATATTACACTATGCAAAGATGACCTCAGGTGAAGATACACAGAAAACAATAGGATTACAGAGACAAAGCAGGAGATTCAAAACCAGTAATGGAGGTGCGGTTAACGCAGCGTAAACAGATAGTGTGGCACGCTCATTAGAAGCGCAACACGCTAGCGCAAGTCTTTGAGGGCTGGGTGGTCGTCACACGGCTGCTCCGTTATGGCAAACATATTGGGTCGATATTGAAAAACTTGTTTCACTATCGTTAAAAGGCAAAATCTTCAGAAATATTGGATTAATAGCTCAGCCCCATTACTTCACTGCTTTGTGTTCATCAGCTGGACCGAGGAGCACAGCTGCTTCATGTGAGCAACAAATATAGCAGAACCATCAGCACACATTAAAAGATGAAAGGTAAAGAGGTTTTGCTAGTGTACTTTTTATTTTGCTACTGGATATCCAATATTGACTATAAACAAAGTCAGTATTTTTTGCATTTTTAAGACACCAATTACTTTTATTTTGGGCATGTATCTCTACCGCAGGATTGCAAACTTGTGGCAAGGTGGTTTGTGTACAACACACAGGGCTGGCTTTGAACAGGCAGGAGGCGATGTTAGCCATCTGTGATGTAAAAATAATTGAGATGCATATGCAGACATGTTCAAAGATGTTAAAATCTGAAAAATATCAGCTACATTCAGAATATCCAAACAAAATATGCTGTAAAGCTGAGCTGTTACACATTCTGAATAGTATTGTATACTTGTGTGCTTCCTGTTAAAGTAGATATGTTTGATTATATTATATTTACTTCTATTGTGTTTGCCTTTTTAATCTGCTCTGTTCCCTTTGGTGTAGCAGAAAGATATCCCCAAGAAAATGATATCTGATTCTGATTTCTGATCACTCTGAATTACAGTGGAATAGTAGAGTGCATGTAAACATTGGGACTGTAGCAACCACACCAATAGGTACTGGCAGTGCACCAAAAGTCAGTGTCAAACATCAGGTTCTGCTATCAGACACAAAGAAAGCAGAGCAAGTTCTTTTTCAACTGACAGCAGCCTCATTAGTCCAATAAGCAGCAGAGCGACTACAAACAATGAGCCTCAACCGTCGCCGTGTCAACAGGAAAAACTGGCTCTCATGCGTTTGCTCTTATGAAACAAGTTAATGCAAGTTATGAGCTGAGTTAAAGGTAGGGTAGGTAAGAATGGAGAAACCAGCTCGAGTGCGCTAGAATTTGAAAATACGCAGCCGAATAAAATCTGCCCCTTCCTTCAGACTTCCTTACAGAGCCCCTCCTCCAACACACACAAACGCGCACATGACCAATGAGGGCACGAGATCAGTTTGTGCACAGACTGGCTGACAGGCAGGTAGGCCATGCAGTTACTTTAGCCGGCTCAGATGATTGGTCGTGCTTTTTACAGCGCCACGGCTTCCACAGATGCATTTTTTAATGTATTCATTGCTATCGGGATGTTAATGCATTCCATGGAATATAACAACAAGTGTTTCTGAAGTGAATTACCTACCCCACCTTTAATTCTGGGCAATGTAGGAACAGCACATAATTATCAAAGCTGAACAGTTTCACAGCATGAGAAAGAGCTCCCAAAGATCTCTTAAACATCGGTTAAATAACCCAATAAAAACTAAAAGTACCTTATTAATTCATCACTAAAATTCAATAGAAGTAGTTTAACCATAAGGAACATTCTGTACATCCAAATATTAAGCATGTGTATTGGCTTAAATCTGGCCAAGCCACACACAACATATCATAAAGGGGTAAGAATTCAATATTATTGTTCGATATATTGCAATACTGTAGGCAAGGCAGCACATTGCAATGTGTTACAATGCTGTAAGCCAGGCGATATATTGTTATATCTCATTTCAGAAAAGTTCTTATAGTATAAAGCACCTCCCTATCCAGAACCTACGAATTAAAAGTGTTTTATAATTAAAAAGGAACAGTGGTATCTGCATTTGCATTATCAGTCACTGTACAGTTCATCACAGCAATACTGAAGAATTGCCACGGATCTTGAACTATTATAAATTGATACAGTATCATAAAACATAATAATGATAATCAAAGATATCGATCATTTCTCACACCCCAAGCAGTCACAAAGTTTTGACCATCATACGTGTGTGTGTGTGTGTGTGTGTGTGTGTGTGTGTGTGTGTGTGTGTGTGTGTGTGTGTGTGTGTGTGTGTGTGTGTGTGTGTGTGTGTGTGTGTGTGTGTGTGTGTGTGTGTGTGTGTGTGTGTGTGTGTGTGTGTGTGTGTGTGTGTGTGTGTGTGTGTGTGTGGAGTTGTGTGTTTGACCTACCAGTAAAGTGTCGCTGGGAGAAAAGGTGCCGGATGAAGTTTGTGTCCGCAGAGAAGAGCAGGTCGTGCAGCTTGTCCACACTCATGCGGACCGGGGCGTTGATGTGCAATCGCCCGCACAGATCAGCGCAGAACGACTCCACCTCACCTGGAGGTCAAGAATAAAAACACAGATTATTTACTCTTATTTCAATCTTATTTTGACTCAATATTTGTCGATGTGTAAATATTGATTAGTTATTTAGAGTTATAAAACGGATAAGTCAAATCAAGCAATCTGATTGGTTCTTAGCCGCGATATAATGAGTGATATAATGAGTGATATAATGAGTGTATATCACGGGTAGAATTGTAGTTACTTTTCATAAGTCGGTATCCCTCCGCGTCTGAGAAAAAGCTACAACCGTTACAGCTGTTACATTGCGTCCGTTACGAAACTAAGAAACTTACAAAGCTTAAGATGGAAACATTTAAGGTTAACTTCGACCTCCGGGGTGGCCTTACTATGGAGGAGTGGATTGAGCAGTGCCTATCTCCAGAAAAAAAAAGCACCTACACGACGAGATGCAGAGCTACGTGAAGAGCAGGTAGACCAACTGTCTGGAGAAAGTGGAGCAATATTCTCGCCATGCACCAACAGCCTAGAACAACCTCAACCTATACAAGTAAGCTCGTAAGCCATGCTACTGATGCTGGACAGTTTTTCAGTGGGTGCACAATAAACGGCAACATACAAATGAATGTAAATAAATGGCCAAATAATGAATCAACGGTGTCTGTCTAATATGTTCGCATGCTGTTGCATAGCAACCACCTCGCACTATGTTTTGTGCAGACGGCAACGGAGGGACTATTTTATTTTGAACATCATTATTTACTAATAAAAACTATTTAAATTGGAGTGTGTATTTTTCTTTCATATTGCCACACTTGGTAACCGTTTTATAAAAGCAATAGTTCCCTTCAAGCCGTGATATATGGTCATTATATCACGCCGAACCACGCCCCTTAGCTGTGATATAATGACCATATACCACGGCCTGTCGTGAGCTATTGCTTAATCATAAATCCTTTGCAGGTCCAAGCTCTAGAAATACATCCAAATATAATGTTGAACTTTTGACATCAAATGTAAACAGTACGTGATTTACGTAAGATGGTTTAGAGATGCATTTGACATTTCAATAATCACACTTACTCCATCTGCACTTGATTGCAAAATGCTTGAGAGGAAACCCAGATTGTCGCTATATGTCTTGTTATTCCTGAATGTGTAGGTTTTTTTGAGTAGTTTATACATTAACATATTCCACTAATAAATATGCTTTCATATTAAACTATTTTATTAACTTGGAGGCAGGTTTAAATCAGTCATCTGACAATCTGCCATAACAGCATGCATCAACTCCCAAAGGAATCATTTGATCTGGACAGATTAAACCACGGAGCAGTAAATATCTCTGAGTTAATGTTTGAATAATCTTCCCAATGAGTTTTTGTAGAAGGAAGAAGAGATGGAAGCGATGAGGCAGAAAGAAGCGTATTGGGGTTCAGGAGGACGGGACAATAAGAGAACTACTGAATAAATCATCTTTAGCACCTTTGAAAAGACAAGGTTAGCTTACAGACAGATTGAGCGAACAACCTTAGGAGAGCACAGTACATTAAATAAAGAGGACACAACAAGTATTAAGGATAGCATAAAGTCCTATGAGAACAAATATGTTTAAAGACACAATAAATGCTGAATCAGCTGCAAGTTGTGTTGAGAATGTCCCTGATTTTTTGTTGAATCAATTAACGAAGTACATCATTCAAAATAAATGTAACAATGTTCATTGTAATTTAATCTTCGTATACATTTCATCACAACTGTTCTCAATGGTTATCTCATTGAAAGCACACTCACTCTCTTCTTGCGTGTCAGAGGAGTTGCTGGGGTCTGTGGGCAGTTCTTCATCGATGGTGACGTCCAATGAGGAGAGGTTTCCCAGACTGGAGGTTGGCGGGGGCAGCATGTGATTGGTTGACTCTGACCAGCTGTCCCCACCCTCTTCCAGACTCTGATGCAGTGAGGGGGGAAAAGAGGCACACCAGAGGACAGTCAGCAAGGGGTTTGTAGGGAAATCACCCCATTGTCATATGACTAGAGGAAAGAGGCCTCTGCTGAGCTGACCTCGTGTTGACTGAGCAGACATAGGGTTAACCCTAACCCTAATCCTGCAGCCCAGCAATTCATCTGAACCCGACACACACAGTCAACACAGCACTGCATTTATTCTCTTCAGCTTGGCTCGGGCTTGATCCGTTATTATCAAGATTAAGACTGCAGTGGAGACAACCACAGCAACTGTTTTGGGGGGAATGGATTGGACATAGAAGCAACCAGACCAACAACTCAGCATTCACCAACCTTACTTTAAACACGTCATAAATTCCTTGTTTTATATTTTTGATCTATTTGCATATCATTCCATTTTATTCAGTTTCATGTGATTTTCATCTGTTTTCATGTTGATCTAATAATGCATTACATAAGCTTAGTCACGTTAAAAGATATTTTACAAATAAGTCTGCAGTACTCGACATGATTGCTTTTTGAAATCAAGCATTTGTTTTTTTTTTGTGCAGAGAGGGCCAAATGTGTACAAAGGCCAAATCTTTGAGCATGGTCATGTGTTTCAAGAGCCAGTGAAGAGTTAATGAAGGAGAACAATTACAGCAGGTTCAAGCAGAACATTCATTTGAGTGTTAGTACTAAGCTCTAATAAAGCAAGCTTGTACTGGATGTGCATGTGTACACAAGTGATTTGTTAATCAAATACATCATGGATCACAGATGGCATGATATCATTATTCACACCCTGGCATTAAATACACACCAGATCCACCACATCCATCTGTTTCACGCAGTGTGAACAGTGATGACACAGCATGAAAATGTGTTACAGTTTTAGATTTCTGTCTTCTCTGATTTGTTTTACCCAAGAAGCAGAAGCAACAATATTACTTGAAGTCAAAGGTGGAAAACTGATAGCTGCCACATGAACTGTCTTGAGTCACATCAGTCCCAATAACCTTTACGTGAATAGTTACATAAGCGCTGTGCTGCACTTTAAGGGACTGTTGTGATAATGTGTCCTGAGTCTCAACGTGGTCAGCTGGTTCTAACTACAGTATGTAGTGAATATAGCTGTCAACAAATACGACGACGATGTATTATCTCTCGTGTCGAGAGGTGAAGCCATGAATCTTCTTTATTCAGTCATCCCTGACACGAAGCTAATGCTAGCATGCAAACAACAGGCTGGTGTTTTGAAACCAAAACATTGCTAAATCTGTTGATTTAGTGCAGGGAGTGTTCCGCTCTGTCTGTGATATATTTGATTATTAAAGTGAAAGTCTCAACTCTAGTGAAAGTATTTGTAACAGTCCACAGTCCTTTTTTCTTCTTCATACTTTTAGTTTTGCTTTATGCAAAAACAATGACAGCCTTGGATATGGTGCATGTCTTTTTCTCAAGGATCCTGTAGATAAAGTTTTAAGACATTTAATGAGATCAGACTGCATAACACTGAATTGGAGACTAGTTTTTGTTGAACGCCATTAAGTGTGCGTGTGTGTGTGTGTGTGTGTGTGTGTGTGTGTGTGTGTGTGTGTGTGTGTGTGTGTGTGTGTGTGTGTGTGTGTGTGTGTGTGTGTGTGTGTGTGTGTGTGTGTGTGTGTGTGGAGTTTCGAGAAGAACACTCACAAAGGAGGCAGCAGCAGAGAGGGGGGCGGAGGCCGAGGCGTTTGTGGGAGTGGTGGACGGCAGCGAGCTTTGGGAGCTGGGCGGGCTCTGATCGAGGGGGTCAGAGCTGAGCCTGCGTCCAGAGGAAGAAGGCACCTCTATGGGCAGACAGGAGGCGGAGGGGGAGGGAGACAAGCCCCCGAGGTTTGTAGCTGCGAGAGGGCTGGCTGGACCGCAGGGCAGGGGAAGGGGAGAGCTGCCCGTAGAGGGAAGCGACACTGAGCTCAGGTCGAGTAGATCTGTAACAGACACTGACTCGTCTCCTGGCCTAGGGAACGAAGAGAGAGGAAGTGTGTGAGACAGAGACACATAAGAGACACTCTGAGAGAGAAAGAGCCATTGTTTTGTTAAAGTGCTTAAGGTGAAGGAAATCTTTAACAACAAAAATCAATTAATAGAGTTTTTGTGCCGGGCGATATAAATAGCTCTATTTCATAACACTGAAAAATATTGTACTTTTTAAAGATTGTTCTTTTTGGCGACTCTCCTTTTTGTAACATTAGATAGAATAAGCAGGTATTGATGTTCATCCATACATTCATTTAAATATGAGTTCTATAAATTCCCAATGCTTGCAAATAAAGAGACAGCACAGTTAATGATGCATAGTAGTTGTCTTGAATTAGAAAATGAATAGTATTTATTATAATAAACAAACAAAAGCACCAAGCATTACTTAAAGACTTAAATGACCAGGCACACAATATCCCATCCCAAAAGTATTACTTTTTCGGTTAGTTAAGTGTGACAACATGCACACAAACATCAACGATAACCTGGCATTGCCCCTAAATGACATTTTTGCACCACACAAACACGCACAGTAGGCCGTTCATGTGCTCGGCGGTGGGGGAGACATAGTCGTCGTCTTCACTCGTGAGGCCTAGCTCAGTGCCGTAACACTGGTGTACGATGTGCCACAGCTCTTTGGGAGATAGAGACTGCAAGACAAACACAATATTCTTATTCAGTAGATTACAAGGCGAATTAATAAAACAAATGGATCATTAATAGTCAGGACACAGCCACTTTAATTTCAACATAATACAGTGAGTGCATTCATAAGGGTCAGGCTTTACATAAGATATATCTTTCATAACCAAGGACCTCTTATCATCATATGTTGGGCTTATCTTGTTGCAAGGCTGTAAGATCAGCTGCTCCCCATTACCTTATTATTATTATATATACATAATATCAGCAAAAAAGGAAGTGGCATGTCATGATTTCTCTCAACAGAGTCATCCTGTTTAAAAGCATTTTGCAGACGAAACATCAGGTCGATTTATTCTTTCTGGCAACTGTCATGTGCTTCATTCCTATGCTGCTGGGTTTCTTCACTGGTGCTGTCCAAATAAATGTCTATACTTAAAACGCAGCAAATAACAGTGATTTAAAATGTTCTCCCAAGCCTGTGTTTGTGGCCATCTCCTGCTTATTCACACTTGGTTCTATTCTAAGATGTTAACCACTAGCCGTCCCGCAACAGGCAGCGGGATAAAGCAGGCAGGAGGGTGGGAGAGGAGATTATACCTTGTCCAGCAGTGCGTTCTGCCACAGACGGAAAATCATCATGAAGCTGCGATCCCTTGCTCCGAAAGATGTGAAGAAGTGCTGAGAAAGGGAATATCAGGGGGACAGGAAGAGGAGTCGGAGGAAGGAAGGAAGGAAGTCAGAAGACAAATGTGATTTGACTGATGGTTTCCCTCTGTTGGGATGTTTGCTTTGAGACAGTCAGTGGAGATAAGGTTGAGTCAGCTCATTTGATACTGCTTGACTTGCAATAAAAAGGATGAGTTAGGGTTAACTGTATCAACAGTCAACACTTTTTCATTTTGGGAGCAGTAGTTAACTTGACAGATAGAGAATGTGTTACAAAATGACATATTTGCTTTTGGTATTACACATTCAATTAAAAGTTCTAATTTCTTTAAAGGTGGGCCAAACTATGGCTCAATCTTAAGTGTAATCGAGTCTGACCTTCTCATTGTCGGTGCTGATCTGGATGGCGTTTGGGATGAGCTTGGCAGTCTTCTCCTTTGTCATAGAGGTCACGTCTTTCAGCAGGATAGTGATCTGTACGGGGGAGAGAGATTTACTGTGTGAATGCTTCATTGTGTGATAATCTTATCTCACTAAGGAGCCTATCTGTATTGATCTGCAAACAAGTGCATTAAAAGGACTTCTTATCTGATTGCAGGTGTGACATGGACCAGGTTACAACAGTCATTTGTTTGATTGCGCGCGTGCTTATGTGTACACAGTGTGTGCATGACTTACAGTGGTTTCCCAGCGGAAGATGTTACTGTAGAAACAAAGCCAATTCTCCGACAGATAAAGGCGGCCCTGAAGCAGTATGTCCTTCTGCAGAGCGCACGAGTAGTCTGAGGAAAGAAACAGGAAACAGACAGATCAAATTAATAGAAAGAGACAAATCAAGAGGTTGCTTTTTAAGTTAGTCTAAAGTGTGGTGACACAGACGTAGCTCGATGTGCATGAGCTCAGCACACAGAGACGAATATGTACGACCACTCAAGAGTCTCACTCACCCACTATAAGTCGTTCTGTGTCAGGAAGTTTTTTAAAGAGTTTACGAAAATCTTCGTTCCGCTGTTTGTATGTAGGACTGAGAACCTGAGGGGAGGACAGGAAATGAGAACATTGTATTCTACTTCACAAGTACCCGACGCACTAGTTAGGATAAGCTTTGGATAGACTATCACTCATTGTTAAATATCTAAACCACAATCAGTGTTTGTTAACATCAGCAAAGTAGAGTAGCCTGAAGTGAAAATACCTAACGTGGGGCTGTTAATATATACTTACATTGTACCAGCTCTGCATTTTCTGTAAAGAAAAGAACAGTATATTTAGTAATGAACAGAACTTACATTTTACTGTAAGAATATAAATATCACCAAACAATGGATTGTAAACAAGTAAAGAAAATCTACCAGCATGCATTTGGAAGATAAACCCACTTCTACATATGCATGCGTGTGATCCTGCCAGTCCCTAGGCTGAAGCTGTTTGTGTAACCTTGAGGTTTTGCAGTTTTCCGCACTTCTCCATTTAAAAAAAGGTACATGCCACTGACCAGCTGTGTACAGTAACTAGTATAATACAGGCTGTTCTTATCACAACAAATGTCCTGAAAATAAAGGAGATGTGAAAGCTTACATGAAAACCTTATGCACACAACACCACAGGCCGTGTCTAGGTACATTTACAGAACGCTAACATGCTCACATTTCCATTCTGCCAACAAAACCAGTTAACATTGTGCTTGTAAAATGCCTCAAATAGAAAGTAAGGAAAATACAAATAACACATTTAAATGTATTTAACATATCAGTGTTGATAAACCAGCGTGTGGAATGCCTTTCCCTCCCACACAATGGCATTTTAGCTGTTGATTTATTATCATCAACTTTCTTTGAAATGCAGCTGAAAGCTCAGAATGATTGAAGATTGGGCCAGAATGGTGAATTCTCACTCAATAGTTTGTTATTAATTAATGTTTTGATTAAGAGGGCGCAATCCTACATATCAAATCCTGAGTGATATTCGGAGTTACCTTGGCATTGCGGCTGAAGTGTCGAGAAGCAAGTGGGTAGGCGGATGTGAGGGAGGAGGCAGAAGGTATGGAGGGCAGGGGGCTGTCGGAGCCTCCCCCCCCACCGCCGCTCTTCTCTCCTCCTCCCTCGCTCTCACTGGCCCTGCTGCTTCCCCCGAGGACCCTGCGTCGCAGCGAGGGAGAGCTGCCGGGGGTGCTGCGTGGAGAGTTACTGGCCGTACTGGAGACAAAAAAAAAAAAAGAGGGAGAAAGATTGAACTCAGGGAAGAACAGAGGAAACATTTCATAAATAAATCTTGCCCAGTCATCCCTTCAATGGCATGCTATGAAGACACGCTGCAGGCATTTCCTATTTGATCAAAGCAAGCCATCTCAAAGTGCCTACTAAAGACCAAAGAAAAAGCACGTACAGTCAGTGTTATCAGATGACTGTGACTGGAGCCGCAGCCGTGGGGGCATTTAAAGCTGTTCAGTAACGGCTCTAAAAGGGCAAATTGACCATTTTCATCTGGCTTCGTATTAGTAGAGTAGTATATGCAAATGAACAATGTTTAAATGTCCTTCATGTTGTTAGTATCCAGAGCTCCTTTGCCAGCAAAAGCGTTTGCCGGCTCTGTTTGAACAACAGGTTGTACTTCAACAGATTTTCTGTATGCCATCTGTTCAAACAACAGCCCTATGCCATTGAACACACGCAGAAAGACACATGCGGTTTCAAATGTTCCTGGATAATCGGTGGGAAGGTCTGGGTGACGGCAAACATAGATGGAAGTTAGATATTGTACATTTGCATCTACTACCCACATTGTAATGATACATAACCGGCTGAAGAATGACAATGTGTCCCTTTAATTCTGTCCAAACCACTACAAAATACAAGATCTGCAGTTTCCTTTAGAATAAAACACTGCCAAGTCAACAAAGAACTTCATAACATTTAAGCTGTAATTACAGATCTGATCATTTCAAAACTGAAACAAACCATTCGATAAAAGCTGCAAATACTTGTTTTGATTTTTCATTAACAATGTGGACATGGGTCAAAGCATTACTCAGTGTACAGAAGTGTTATGGGTAAAAACTATGACAATCAACTATTCTTAATAATCAAGTCCACCATTTGGTTATTACGGCCATTGAATATAGGTTAGAGGATAATAGTCAAGGCACTAATTTCCTTTCAGGGTCATCCTACTGCTGCCTAAACATTTGCATCTAATGTTCAGTCAAGTACATGGCTATATTTATGCAACAACACAGTTTCCATGGTTTTCCTCTTTAAGTAATACCTTGACATTTACCATTAGCAGTCAATTTGAATCCGATGTAACTGCTCAAGTGCTAGCTTTAAAACCGGTAAAATCCAACTCTCTGCATCAAGATAAGAAATCTTTTATTTGTCCCGCAACGGGGAACTGTACATTATAACAACAGATAGTGCAGGTAAAGTGATGAAAAAAAGGGATAAGTATCAGTGTTTTCCCTAGGATGGAGTCATAGCAGCGGTGCTAAGGCACGTGGGCCCAGCATAATGTGAGCGCGGAGCGCATTGGAATTTTTTAGTGCGCCCCGCCAATTTGTTTCTATGTGTCAGCACAAGAAAGGCTCTTGAGGCCTAGTACCAGGGCCGGTCCTAGACAATTTGCTGCCCTAGGTGAGATTTTAGGCGATATCTTATGTGTAAAGAATAAATGAAAAATGTATACAAAAGACAAATAAACTGCAGAAACTTATTGACATAGGTAATAGACGTAAAAATGGCTTCAAATGTATTCAGTATTGTATGAAAATGTTTGAATTGGGGGGTGGACGTCACATCCTTTCGGGGGTCCGGGGGTATGTAAAATGCTTCAATCTGGTGTACTTTGAGCACACAATTACTAGAGACCTGATCTAGGGGGCACAACTCTAAAACGGCCATATGAAAAAGATCGGTTTACATTTTAATAATCAAATAAGTATGTGAACATAACCAATAACTACCATAGCCAATAACAAATAAATGTAGCTTATTTTATTTTTGTTGTTCATTCATATCTTATTTTACCTAGTTAACATTCATTTATTTATGCACATTTTTGTATCTCTCCAACTTTAAACGATATTTTTGGTTTACTGTCCTATAGTATACATTGGAATGATTTCAAACCTGTTTTTATTTATCCTAATAATTATAAAGGAGTGCCTTGGAAATATGTGTTTACATAATTTTTGGTCAAAACGTTTGAGACCCACTGAGATAACTTCGACTAAAATTAACTATCTAAATACTCAGAGAGTCCTTAACCTCACTGAGCCTCTCAGTCTGACAGGAGAGCTCTCCTCCACCCTGGTGGTAGAAACATCTACTTCTTATATCCGTTAGCGCAGCTAGCACCAGATTCTAATAACATCAGCGCCGGTACCGGTCCCTTGCTCGCTCTCTCGCTACCACGCACTTTGGCTGTGAGCTGCGGGCGCCTGATAAGCCAACATCCCCCACTTTCATCACTTACAGCGCCCACCGTACAAGCCAAATTAAACGTTTAACCGGGGTGAAAAGGGTGTTATATTTACTTAATTATGAATGTTGTTACATCAAGGCCGAACATTTGGATGAGCACCAACGGTCAAAAATGTTTTTCCCTCCCAGAGCTACCAGCGCAGCTCCCCCCAGATCTGGCGCCAGTAATACAAATACTACAAATCCACATAACAAACAATCAAAAATGAAAAAGCGTTCACCACTTATTATTATTTTAAGAAAAAAAAAAAAGTTAAGAAAAAAAAAAAGTTTTTTTTTTTTTGGGTACCTGGCTGGCGCCCCCTAGCAGCGGCGCTCATATTTCAGCAGCGGCGCTGCGCCGCCACTATTTGTATATAGGGGAAACACTGAGTATGCACACGTCTGCTCGCTTATTCAACAGTATGCTGCAGTGGCTCTTTTTAGACTACAATTGCTAGTTTCATTTATGAAGCTAAACCAAAACCTTCTTTTGTATTCTTCTCCCTTTCAGCCGGACTGCCACACACACCAAACTACCTCGAACAATCTCTTTGTGAACCACTGCTTTGACACAAACGGTCATGTTTTCACCACATCTATAACAATAAAAGATATTGTTTAAGAAAACTCCTATATTTCAAAACATTTACTGAACATCGTTTACTCTTTTTGTAGTGTGTGGAAGTTGAGTTGGTCTGATTGTGTTGTCCGTATCCAGTGTTAATAACTAAAAGCAATTATTGATGATAAACAGGTAAATAAACTGCAATTAGTACAATGTTTTAAGAGCTGTATAATGTGCATGTCAGAAAGAAAAGTGGCCTTTTAAAGAGCATTGAATGGTAACATACTATTTCAACTTACAAATGTAGGAAACATTTGTTTTACTTTTATTCCACTACATTCATTTAAGACCTTTAGCATATTTGGAATAAGGATGTGAATTATAATAAACACTTAAAATAAGACTTAAGTTACACGCGGAGTAACATTCAATAGCTACCCTGCAGCGTAATTAAAACTAGCTGTACCTTTAACAGCTTTAATAACAATAATGCATCAATATTTATAATCAAAACATATGATATTATATTTTGGTGCGAATACTTTTATAAATGTACTTTTATTTGTAACAGAGTATTCCTACAATCTGATAGTTCTAATACAGGATCTGAGTACTTCCTCCACCTCTGACAATACATTATTTATTGCAGCATTGGTAATTCGATCGGCATAATGGCAAGCAGCATTAGGCTTTCTTGAGGTAAACGCACATGAGAGTAATGGGTTCTTTAATGCTGTGCGTGCAAGTGGTGTGAATCTGTGTCAGCATGTGTTTACACACCAGGGCTAAATCCCTGAGCAGCACAAACGTAAAAGGGCTAACAGGCAGCACTTTCAGGAGAGTCGACAAACCTCTAGTTAGCCTTTAGAGTAGTAATATTGACCTCTCCTCTGTACATTTGTCAAGCAAAGCGATAGTGCACATAAGCTAATAGTACTCAGATCTTGAACTTAAATAAAGGTAGAAGTACCAGAGTGTAGGAATAATCTGATACAAGTACAAGTCCTGCAATCAAAATGTGTCTCAAGTAAAAGTACCAAAGTATTAGCATCAAAATATACTTAAATCGCCGAAAGCAAAAAGGTACTCCTTGGGCAGATTGGCCCATTTCAGAATAATGTATATTGTATGTTTTGATTATAAATATGTATGTACTAGTGTTATCAAAGCTGGTAAAGGTGCAGCTAGATTGAATTACTTTGTTTACTGCAGGGTAGCTTGTGAATGTACAGGTGTAACGAAAGTTCTATTTAAGTGTTGAATATATTTTACAACATTAATCCAAATCTGCAAAGTAACTCAATACATGTAGAACAGGTAAAGTACACGATATACTTCTGAATTGAAGTGGAGTAGAAAGTAGCATACAATTGAAATACTCAAGTAAAGTACATGTCCCTCAAAATTATACTGAAGTAAATCTACTTAGTTACTTGACATCAATGAAAGCTAGCATACTGGTTCTGCTACCCAAAACAAACCCAGTCCAGTAAACTCAACACTAAAGAGTCAGACATGAATGAATGATAACACTCGTTTCCATTAAGAAGCACTAGCAGGGGTGCTATGGTCAGGGAAACAGGGTGGAGGTAGTTGAGTGCACCGACAGCAATAACGTAAACACACCGCTAGCAACAAGTTTACACAGCTAATATCAGACTAGAGCTGCACACCTGTGCTTTTACATAAACCATGCCTGTCCCACCCATGTTATCAGTGGGATTTGCAGAGCTGTGACTCAGTTGACCACACCGAAATCGGACCATGATGGACGGTGTATGAGGAGCACATACAGATCAATGGATAGCATAATATGCTAATCTCCGCTCAAGCGCTGTTTATGTCACTTACTCGAACATGTCATGAGGCATTTGCGATGAAGCCAATATCCACAAAACACACACACACGCACGTTGTCGCTCACTATTGTTTCGATTCGGTGTTCCGTGTGTGTGTGTGTTTGCAGCTATGCAAGCCAGACGCTACAGGGCTGTATGTTCGCTCTTCTGCCTTGTTTCCTTCGCTTCGCCTCCGGGTAGAAATGCACCCATCTTCCACCGTCCCGCGGTCGGATGGTTTAGTTTTTCATAGTGGATTTCGCCCCTGCATCCCGCAGCAAGGTACCGGACGGACCGCTGCTCCCTACGCCGTCAGGAGGACCCAGTAACGGGCTGCAGTCTCTGCGTCCATCCGTAATCCCCTTTGCAACCAGGGAGAGGGTGGAGGGAGGGAGGGAGGAAGGGAGGGAGGGAGGGAGGGGGAGGCGCCTCCATGTGTTCAGTGAGGCCTTGCTTCTTTTCTTTTTTTACATCGAGGTGGTGCTGGACTGGGGGGCACCGATAAGGATGATTAGGCAGAGTCAAAACTGAGGATTTTATCTGAATTTAAAGGGGCCAGGCAGTTAGTGCAAACGTGTTATATTTGAATGTAATTCTTTTGTTTTTAAAGCATATGAAATCCTGAAATGTTCAAGATAAATAGGATTGGCCTACTTAGATGTATTGAACAAAACAAGCTTCAGCAAATAATTTCCCCCGTTAATTTTGAGGGACCTGTAGCATTTCCAATACGGGTTCTGTGTGTTTTAAGTGACTTGGATTGATACTCATGACAGAACGATCTAAATACTATGTTGATTAATGGATTATAAAATGTTTAACCAACCGTTCAAAACACTTAATGGTTCTGACTACTCATTGGTCCTCAATGATAGAGAATGTGTTGTCTTTGTGGAATTTGGACTGCTGGTCGGTCAAAATAAGCAATTTGAAGTCGTCTCCTTGGTCACTGGGACTCTGTCCTGGGACTGTGTGACTTATTTCAGACATTTTATAGACCAAACATTTAATCAATAAAATACTCAACAGATACCTATAAATCAAAGTTGTACAACCCTTATTCAATCTACACGTTCTAAACAAACATAGTAAGAACATATCAAATGGATGTCATTAGGTTGTTAACTATTTGGGATTATTACCTTTCAATATCAGACTGAGGCCCAGGAAAAACACAGGCTAAAACATGACTAGCAATGTAAATAAAGAGACCATGGCTGCCTGTGGTGAACCCACCTGGCCAAAACCCAGAGCCAACTCAATCCCTTAACCCCCAATCTCTGTCCATCCCTCTGGATTACAGTCCACATCGTAATCCACGATGGGCTGAGCCAGGCCGACATCTCCACCATTCAGACTCTCCCTCTGTGTAATCTGTTTTGCTGAGGTCACCAACTGCCCATAATGATGGCAGAGTTGCTTGGTGGACATTGAGGAAGGAGCAAGAAAAGAAAGTGGGTATAAACGATGTGAAGATGCTGCTCTTTAGACATTTTCTTTGTCCTAGTGAAAACCTATTATTTCAGAGCAAGACTTCTGTGGACTTCTCTGACGGCACAGATCGATGTATTTGGGTTTATTGGGAGATTGTAGCTTCTGTCATACATATGGGACGTTCCGTGAGGCAGGGCTCGACATTATAAATGGCCCGCTGGCTCGGAAGCACTATTTAGACACCCCGGGCCAGGATAACGTACTTTCCACTTGCCCGCTCGGGCCTCTAAAAATATTGCTTTAAAAAAAAAAAAAATGGTCCTGTGGTATTAGTATTTTGACAAGCAATTTTGTTAAATTGTTTCGTTTATTAACGTTACAATATAGCGTTTCGTGAGTCGGTTGTCGTTTTTGGGTGAAAAGCAAACAGCTGTTTGCTGCGGTGCACAGCGCGAGCAGGCTCCCGTGAGCGGGAGCGCGCTCCTTCAATACAGACGATGCGCCACCTAACCATTCGCCAAAATGTTTTTAATACCAGTGGTAACCGGCCAAGCGCCGGGCAAAAAACTATCTCCAAATAAAAGAAAGTCACCGGAGGAGTTAAAGGAGAGTGACAGGGAGTATGAGAAGAAGTCGTCCTAAAACCCTTTTATAATCTATCGATTAGATTTATGATTCAAAAAATTATAAAAGTAGGGTAGACATGTCGAGATTATCCGGCTGAACAAAACGTGAATTTATGAAACAGGTTTGTTTTCCACAGACCTTATTTCCAGCTATTTTCCAAAACCCTGTGGAGAAATCCCGCTGATTTTTTGTCGAGGGAACCAGCAGCTTACTTCCTGGTTTTAGGACTCGTCACTGCACCTCTCAATATGATGCCAATATAAACAACGTCTTCTGTCGGCTCTGTACATCAATGCCGACCTATGCTGACAAGTAAGTGAAGAGTAGAAAATATAAAGGTATTGGCTATAGGGAAATGTCCCAGCAGTTTAGGATAATGAAGGTTCTAATCTAACCTACTACATAGCCATTACATTTCTAACTCCTAATGACAGGAAGGCAGAAAGCGCATTATACAAATAACAATACTCATAATTATAGCAGACATTTTTTAACAATGACCACAATATCATTATTTTAATAAACCAAATATGAACAATTGAGGAACATGAGGAAGAACTGATTATTCAAATGTTGTAGTACAAGTAGTAATGTAGTTAGTGCA
This sequence comes from Notothenia rossii, assembly GCF_949606895.1. Taxonomy (NCBI): domain Eukaryota; kingdom Metazoa; phylum Chordata; class Actinopteri; order Perciformes; family Nototheniidae; genus Notothenia; species Notothenia rossii. The sequence continues at coordinate 13,635,078 of NC_136905.1, forward strand.
TGGATTACTATTGCAACAAATGTGTTCATTTTCTTCATTATTAGTCTATTTTTTTTTTTTTGACGAATGCTCCGGGCCAGTGGTTACAATGGTGGGGCCAGTGATTTAATGTCTACCCCTGCGTAGCGTTCAACAAAACGATAAATATGACTTCAAATGCTCATTACTAGAAACAGGATTAACAAATTAAATTCCAAGGAGCTGGGTGTCCGATACTCACCGGCAAGAGTGAAGGAATCGAGAGTATTGTCTGAAATCAGGATACGGTCAAAATGAACAATCTACAACACACACTGTTGTGTGAACAAGAAAAAGCCCTAAAACAGCATTGAACACAGTGTGACAGAAGATAAAAGAGAGGTCAACATTACAATCGATCACAATCAGCTAGCAGGTCACTGTGTTGTTGATCTGGCAGTACTTTGCAATTGTGTCCTTTGAGTTAGACTTTGGTTCTGTTTTGTACATCCAGACAGCAACAGCCATGTTAAGTTTTGCAATATAAACCTCCGCTTTAGACTTGACCTTTGAGCTGATTGTTCACCCTGTATGTGAAAAGATGCAATGTTGTGTCTAGGAATACAATACATTTTGTTGTCATAAATAGGACATTTGTATTGGTAAATCTTATTCCAATAACATTTAAGTCAATACATTTCTGCTGAATGATGGGACATATATATCATTACATGTTTTTTTTAAAACAATATTTATAACCAATACATGATCATCTAATAATTCAAAGCAACATCGCTGTCATGAACTTAACAACTGTAGCATCACTCTCTGATGTGTACTTTCAAAGTTGTTACCGTCGATAAACCCAGAAGAAGAAGCTTTCCTACCCCTAGGTCTGCACTAAATACAGGTTATAATTCAGGAAATCAATTGTTATGTATAATCAGTAATGGCCATGAGCAGCAAGTAATTATCAGTTAAATTAGCTGAAAGAATCCATATCATGCACCCCTCATTGTGTCATCATCAGTATGACCGAGTCGTTCGAAAACAAGGCATATCCTACACTCTTCATACTCTACTGGACTTCAGACTGTTAACTGACTAGAGGCTTATCAGTGTACATATTTGTAAAGCTTAACATGTGATAAGTTATTATTTTGACAATGTCACAACATGTTTACATCAGCATGGCGAGACAGAGGTCTTTGCGTAAGGTGCAAGTACCCTTTCAGCTGTACCTTCAAAATGAATTTGTGCTAGTTGTGCAAACCAAGTGTAAGCCGCATTACCTTTGCACATCTTGTGACTGAGGCATTCAAAGGGAAATCAAAGCAACAAATGTGTCATTAATACACTTTTTCAACACCAACATTTAAAGGATGGGAACAAATAGTGCAGTCAGTCACCAAATAAGCAACAACAGAAACTGAAGACGGAGTTATCCTTCATTGACCAGTGTTCTGTATAAAAAACAATTTAGTATATAGCTTAAGACATTTAGCACTCAAAAAAACAGAAACATATTGACCTGAAAATGTCATCCTTGTACTGCAAGTAGACACACAAGCAGATACTTTGATTGATGTGAAGTCACAAATAAAATGCCTTAACTATCTAAAGTTTAAACTGACAGGCACAGAAGACAGAACTAAAAACACAGGACATGCATTTCATTGGTTAAGGCGCCACAGACACACAAGCCTAGCCACTTGAATCTAACTCTGGATCAAGACCCAGAGCAAGAAACTTGCTGGCTTTAAAAAGGTGGAGTCAGCAATTCTAATGAAATAGACTTTTTGATCAAAATCAGCAAATTTCTCCTCACTGTCTGCAGGCTGTCTGTGTGCTGGTGTTCATAAACAGCCCTGGCTCTGTACATGAGAAACAAACAAAGTGGCTAGGCCCACTGCCACACAAAACTATTCCAGCCAATCAGCAACAGGGGGCGTTGGTGCACAGGACAGAGAAAAGGCCATGGATGGATAACAATGACAGTGGGAGTGAGATCTGGTAAATCTGGAGATGGGTATTTGTTTTTGATGTCGAGTTTAAATATCAGCAATCTTCCTCCAGGATCGCTGACTTCCTCTTTAAAAAGGTAGGAGTCATATGAAGAATTCTTATGAATAACAACACACTGAAATTATGAAATTCAAGAGTGAATAATATTCTCCGACAAATTTTAAAGAAAGAAAGAAGAAGAACAAGTCAATAATGAGAAGATTCACTTCAGATTGTCTTTGGTTCACAAGTAATCTCCAATGCATCTCAATAGTCAGCAACCCACAGCTGATTTTATCGGCAGAAACTTTCCACTGTTAAATACGAAAAAGAAACGTGCCGTGACGGTGCAGGGTCAGTTTAGCAATTTGCTCAAGTCATTCAAGTCTGGTTCACGTTTTTGGAAAATAATTTGTCATGACACCAAAAATCCGAACTTCAAAAAGAAATCCTCTAAATCTTTCAGCCCTCATTTTGAAATGTAAAACGAGGAATCTCTAACCAAAGATACATTTGAGTGTTCCCTAATCAAGGGAATGATTTAGGTTTAAACAATGTTTGGTAAATCCTAACATGCCCTTTTCTGAATATGTTCCAGCATGTCTTGGGATATGTGTGTAAACGATAACTAAGAAAAGCCATAAAAGAAAATGCACACCATATTCACTCTTAGCTATAAACATCCCTTTTTCACTATGAAAAAAGGCCACTGTCAGCCAACATTGGAATAGTTATTATAAAAATGTGGATATAAACTTTCCTTAGTATTCAGCAGCTGCAAAACAAGATAACTGGGTCAATAAAATGATGTGTAAATGAAGAGGACAAGGGCACAGCTGTTCATATGGAGCACCAGAGAAAATCACCCTCTTCTTGCCCTCTGCAGTGGTGCCCAGAACCTCCTCTGATTGGACTCACATGACATCATCAGACTGAGAGCCCACTCCCATTGGCTGAGAGTGATGTCATGCTTCACACGAAGGATTCATGGCGCATGAACACCGCCTCTAGCTCCTTGTGACTGACCCAGCTCTGTGGTCTCACTTTCTTTGTTTACAGTTTACATAACCTTGCTGTTTTGCTTATTTAAAAAGGACAGTCTTTCTTTAAACCTTATACTATTATTTGAAAATACAAATCAATAGCAGGGAATATGATGTTTGTGTGTTTTCCTAATTAAAAGGGTGGCAAGGGCATTTCTTGTTCATCTCTACAATTCAACCATCTGAGCATTTGCCTGCTTTTTATCTGAGGTCACAGCTTATCATGAATAAACTTGTAACAGTTTTATCTGTGCTCACTAGTTTTAGCCATTAGATAATTAACTCCAGCCTGTTCCAAAAGAGTTGACCTTGTGTAGCATTTGAAAACTAAGCATAAATCTGTCAAATGTAGGGCGTTTTTATTACCCACCAACGTGCACAAATGAGAGGCTACTCATTCCAATCAGTCATTGCAGCCAAATCTGGCCTCATATGACCTGAATGCAAATTAGCTGAGGTTGTACAGCGCTACAAGCATAGAATAGCCATGAGACAGTCAAGCATAGTGCTGCTGACAGTGTAGTAGTCAGTGAACCTTATGTGGTGACAATCAAAGAGAAGCACCAACTGAATGAATGAAGGGAAAAAACATTTTAGTTTGTGCCTCACGAGGGAGTAAGCGAATGCTGCAGACAACTTCCTAATCTGTATTTCTTTTTTCATTACAATGTCCTGTAATCAATGGCTGGTTATTTGAGATGAATCCAGCACACTAACCTGCAGCCCTCCCAGTCAGAGTCTCTATTGAGGAGGCTTCTGAACGACCAACGGGAGCGCCGGCTGGGTGAGGGACTACGAGACCAGGAGCGGGACGGTGGCAGGAGGAGGTCCTGTGAAGGGATCTCCTGACCTTGCTCTTCCTCCTCCATCTGAGTGGCCACAGAGGAGCTGGGCGAGGGGCTCCTGGGAATGGTGCCCCTCTCCACAGGCTCCTTTATCACAGTTTTTTTTTTCCCCCATTGTCGCTTAGGAGTGCAGCATTGCTCTTCCTCATTTCGCTTTTTGGTCCGGGTCCTGCTGCGGTGGGATCGACCGTAGCGGCTCGAACGCGACTGTCTGGGGCTGGGCGAGCGAGACCAGGACTCTGTGTCGGAGGATGGTGGCAGGACAGTCAGTGTTGGGACGGGAATGGGTTGAGCCAGAGTCATGCCTTCTTGTCCCACAGGTGTGGACATAGTCGTCTTATTTGTCTCTCTCGATCAAGAGAAGGGCACCAACAAGGGCTTGTTGCATTTTTATAGTTGAGACTGACCCACAACGGGCCAAGATGGTCTAGGCATGCTTGCATTTGATATATTTTTAGAAACAGGATGGGTTGAAACATCAGACAATCCTTCTGGGCAAATTGACTCAGCCATATTAGATAAACATTAATCAAGAGTTAAGATTTTTTTATATTTTCCGTATTTCTGTTGAACTTTAGTAAGTGGCTTCATGTAAAAGAAAAGCTTCAGCTGAAGGGGTTTCTTCACAGTGAAAAATAGATGCAACAGGAAGCTGGGAGGAAGTCTGTCAAATAGTTTAACAGGCGTTTGTGTTCTTTAGGCAGTCCATTTCAGGTTGTCCAATGTATGTGTTTGTAGGGAGTGAATAAATGCTTTATTATCCCTTTTCGCTTTTCTGCATTTCTTGAATTGTCCGGCGTCACTTTCTTTCTTCAGAAAACTGTTTGCTCTTCTCTCTTGTTTGGTAGACTTCAAGCTTGCCTTTTTCATAATCAGACTCGTCTTAGCAAGAGTTGAAGTCTCAGACCAAGACAGATATGTGTCTGGAAGTAGCTACCTGAGGAGTGACAAGAGCAGAAACTTTGCATTCAAAAGGCTGGCCTACATCTGACTGCCACTTTTCTAAAAATAAAATCATAAAATCATGTACGTTTACACTAAAACAAATGACTGCGAGACTAAAGCTATTTCTGTCTGGTCTTTGATACTTTGTGCTCTGCCAGTTCTGGGAATATGAGGTATCATATAATGATGATGATGTATTGGCAATGTTATACTTTCCCGTAAGAGGGACGATCGATAGGATTTATTTAAAGTGGGCTAGTTTATGTTACTTTTGTTCTTTTGCCTACGACTGGAGAATATAAAGTTACTTTAGCTGAATATTTGAACAGTTTCTCCCTTCAAGCAACTCAGAAATAGCAATAACTGGGAGAGCATGGGACTGACTGACACTGCCACTCTGGATTTATCATAAATGGAGAATAAGAGATATCAAGAGAGATTTTAACCACCATGTGTTGCAAAGGAAAGCCTATTTGCCCATGGACGGATCTGTATCAACACACAGGTTCTCCATCTAAAATCCCTAGACAAAGAATCCCACAAAGCCGATGTCAGACACTGTAGCAATGTACTAAAACAGCACCTTTAAAAAAAAAAAAAAACATAGTTTATACCACCGATAACAAAGTATAATTCCAACTATGGGCTATCAGTATCAAGGTCATAACAACATTAACACATACTGCATATGTGTCCTCCAACAGGGACGGATTGGGTCATTCCATTGTCTGCCTTCAAAGCATTCACTTTCAAAGACCCAAGCACGTCTGACAGTATTTGCTGTGATCTGTTTGAACAAGACCAATCTTGGCACATACTTGTTTGTACAGAGTAATCCACCATAATCCCCGTATAGCCTTCACTCCCTGGTCCACACAGCCATATTTTTTTTTACATGAAACATAGGCCACGTCAAGCTTTTATCACACACAATCACACACGGAAAAACAGCGATTTTAGATGTGACACAAACAGACAAATAGTTCCTGCAAAGTGACCATAGACTCACTGAGTGAGGCACACACAAGTTCCGAGGAACAGCTGCTCCTGCGAATTCAAACCAGTACTCAGTATGTTGTGCTCAACGTTGTTGTTGAAACAACGCCAACCGCTTATATCTCCTGACATGGTATTGTGTGCGTTTTAAAGAACCAAGGACAGTTGTCTTGGAGACACAAATTCGGTCTCAATATGATAAGCTTTGCAGCCTGGGAAAGTTGGATATCCTACCTCCCATTGGATGAAATCCCTCCGTTGCTGTTGTCTTGCTCGGCCTCGAAAACAAGCCGAGCGACGGTGCGCGAAGTAATGTTAAAATCCACTTTTTCGCAGGAACACATCAACATACTTAGGTACGTGAAGACGCATTTGCCGGCAGCAGCTAGCAGTTAGCCATACGCCAGCTAACGCTAAACGCAGCCAAATTTAGCTAACGTTTTCCCCAAGCTCTGAAGGCCGACAGCTCACACAAAGATGACTATCTGCCTAGCAGGCTTTAACTTCCAGCATATAAAGTACTACCCCGACGTCTTTCATTATCACTTTAAAAACACTTTAAAAACAATGTTATTAACTAAAGGTGAAGCTAACGACCGAAGTTAGCTTAGCAGTAGGAGCGTACAAACTTGGTTATAAAGTAACAGACAATAGCTTTTTCGTCGAAAAGTGAAAAGCAACGCCAGTCAGTCGACTGAATTACTTAGTACGTGGGGGGATACAAGAAGTCTCATTAAGAGAATATTTATCTTTGCTTCATATATTTAACTTAAAAAGAGCCACGAAACCTTTTCAATGTCCTTATTTCAGAAATTATAAAAAATGATGTAATTAATACGTTATTACATGTTCAAATGAACCAGCAAGACGATACTAACACCCCTCCGGCAAACTTTGTGGTACAGCCCGGGGAAAATAACAGTCCAGAGGATGTGGCGTGAGAATAAGACCAGTGTTTACATCACAACACAAGCCATTGATAAAGAAACGATTTCTCCCTCAACAAATATACTCTTTTAAATAATTTCAAACAAATCGACCGCATTTGACGCATGAACTGGGCCTGTTGTTACAACTAGGTGGTTTGATTATGAGGAGAAAAAACAAAGCAGTCCCATACAATTTCACTAATCTGATTTTTGAAACACATCTCAGTACACCATGAGCAACAAGTACATGCTAATCCCCAGATTTAGTATAATTTCAGAGTTAAATTGAAGGGAACTGTTATTTGGCCGAAATTAATAGAAACATTGCGACCTCTAGTGTCTAACACTGTGTTTTGCATTGATTATGTGTAACCTGATAACTCATAATTTACATCACTACATTTTTTTAAACTGTATTAAGCAGAAATTGAATTCTTAATAATATAATTTGTAAGCAGTACAAAAATAAATTAGGGCATAGTGCATCTATAGATAGATAGATCAGGAAATTGTATAGTTACAGTAGCAGCAGCATAGCGTATTTATCTCACCCCTCGCCTCCTGCCGCTGCATTGTTTCATATGGTGTCATGCAGTATTGTTGGTAGGATGCATCCTGTAGGACATTGGATATCCTCTCCTCCAGGCCACTTGCAGTAAACACAGCCACAAGTCACCTTGACTGAAGCTGGAAACAAAAGAACAAACAATGATTTTATGCATTTTGAGATTTACATTTCAGATGAATTGAGAAAATAATTATTTATGACCAATTATTAAAAAAGAAATGCTGTGACTGGTGAAACATGTATTCTTTTGTTCAACCAACAATCCAAAACCCAAGGATATTCTGGGTATATCACTAAAACACAAAATTGAACAAATCATCATAAGTAAGAGTCTAAAAGAAGCACATTTTTGCCTGAAAACAAAAAATTAGATGATACAAATAATTGCAGCTTAGATTTATATTTATTGGGTCACTGCTTAATTAACTGACTAATCATATTAGCTCTTTTTCAACAATCTGAACATTGAGTGTACTGCATAGGGAGTGTTACTCAAACCTCGACTCAGTTATAATGCCCACCTCCATCATCATTAATACCTACTTTGCATATTTCAATGTTATTTCCATAATGATCAGCAGTCATGGCATACTTACAAAATACACAATATGATTAGAAATCCTCACACTTTAAACTTTAAAAGCTTTAGAACAGAAAATGGTAAAACCCTTATTGAAATAAAGTATTTTTCTAAAAGCAAAATGCACTATTTGTCCACACATATCCTAAAAAATGCCCATCTTTTGTTGTCATTGATTTGCCTTTACCTGGTTTTTAGTTAATATTTTCGGCCAGCACTTTCTTCTGTATCCTTTCAAATCGATGGCAGAGCATCACAATGAAATGGCAGTTTTAAATTATCTTTAGAATTACCAGGCATCCTCCGTCTTCTCACTCCCTGTGACCGCTCCTGCAATCGTCACTTCACGGGCTCCATTTCAAAACAGAGGATCAACGTCTGTGCTATATAGCCGAGCAGGCAACAAACGGCTCTAGGATAGGGAGTTGTGTTGCTGAGCACCTCAGGCTGCTGAATCGGGGGACTGGAAACTCGATCTGTGCTAAAAATAAAAAAAACACCACCAGCATAGCGAGAAAGGAGGTGTGTCACCCCCCTCTGTGTATGCGTGTGTAGGGTCAAAAAGGTGCAGCACAGCCTCATATACACAACCCTCACACACAGGGTTTATCATATGTCAACATTTCCTTGAAATCACCCCCCCCCCCCCTCTTGTGTGTGTGAGCCAATCCAAGGTCTTACTCACACTCCTCTCTTGATCTCATGCGTGATTTCAAAGATGGCTCGGTTAATTTTAATTGTCATTAGCATTCACAGGCTGCGAGAAGGTTAAAAGAGGTGAGGACCCTTATCAAGCGCTTCACTGTGTCATCTGGTTATATCACATGACAACATCCGTGACCTCTACTTCAGCCAGAATACACAAACACACACACACAGGCACACACACACACACACACACACACACACACACACACACACACACACACACACACACACACACACACACACACACACACACACACACACACACACACACACTAACACACACACCCCTACAGCTGAACATTTTCTTTTTTTTAAAGAAAATGTTTGTTCAGCCTTCGGGGGGGACATGTTAAACACATGACAAGACATTCCTTTTAATGAGAAAAACGACTCATTACCGTCATCACGTCACACTGATTGCATCGACCATGTGAATCTCTATCAACATGCAAGGCCTTTAGTCAATGTCTGTTTTGTCAGCCTTGACTTCAGTGGACTTGTTTTTCTGTCATTGACTGACTGTCAGTCCCTTTGAAGGCAGATATAAAAACTGTTGAGGAAAGAAGCTGTGTAACCTTTTCTGGTTTCAGTAACTGAACCAGAGGGAATTAAATGGGTGGGTGATTTATTTTTTTGCAACAATTATGAATATAGTTTGCATCATCATCGCCTGAGAGGGAAATTCTAATGTACTTCACCATATCATGTGTGATTCACCAAACAAGACTGTTAAAGAAGAAATAACCACGAGATGAAATCATCACTTTAGCAAATTAAAATAGGCGGCGGCTAAAGAAAGAGCAAAAGCTATCCTGGCTCCAAAATGGTGGAATGAGCTCCCCATTGACATCAGGACAGCAGACAGCTTACACATCTTCCGGCGCAGACTGAAAACTCATCTCTTTCGACTCCACTTCGAGCGATTGAACTAATAACAAAGAATTACTAACAAAGCACTTATATACTAATAAAGGACTGGCTTATCTAAAGCCAGTTGAGTAGCACTTGAAATGTTTTGGCTCTATGAAACCTGATGTACTTATATGATTCTGTTTTCTTCAAGTTTGTATCTTCCTGGTCAAATGCACTTATTGTAAGTCGCTTTGGATAAAGCATCAGCTAAATGTAATGTAATGTAAAAAGCAGACGAGGAAACAGAATATTCAAATGAGATTACTTTTAATTGATTATAGTTATGAAAACATTTACAACAGTCCATCTTTCAGGCAATGAAGTCTAACAGAAAATAAGAACAGATGAGGTATTTTCCATAACAAATTCTATTTAGCATTTAGCTCATACACAAGTTCAGTACACAATCCCAAGCACTATATTTTATATTATATATTTTTTAAACGCTTTAAAATTAAACTCAAAAAGGTATGGAGAATGACATTGCAGCTTTCCAGAGTTCCCCATGAATTCGGCCAATATCAACTTGTCTGATGAGATCTGAGAGTATTAAAGCAAGGCTGGAGCGAGTTAACTTTCCACATCCCAAGCACAGTTGAATGAAAGACAAGATAAACAGACAGACACACTTTTTGAAGATTTGAAATGAGCTTAGTCATGACTCATGAGTATCACTATCCAACTCGACAGATTGATCCTGAGTGTGTTGTTGACTGGCATGGTAATTGCATATTGGGTTGCAAGTTCATCTAAACAGCACACAACAAATTAGAAAATTCAAAGCTGATTTTTAATAATTTATCAAATATAACATCGAGGATAGAAAACCATCCCTGGCACATACTGTAATTTAGCTGGAAGCATGCATCACATTATATTGTTTAAGATTAAATGGGTCATATTTATACTTATCACTTTGAATTACATGCGTTATTCAATTACTGCAAAAAAAAGTAACAATACATAATAATAATAATAATAATAATAATAATAATAATAATATAATTTATTTACAGAGCACTCGTAAAAAAAGGTACAAAGTGTTTTGCAGAGAGAAAACTGAAAAAGAAAATGCAAATGAAAGATTATAATATTATTACAATGGCACCTCAGATAAAATCTAGATACGCTTTACAATAAAAGTATGTTTTAAGAAGAGAATAGGAAGGACACACTGACTAATGGAGACAGATAGACAGAGGGGAACATAAGGGGTGCTTTGAATTACCCAACATTCAAAAATACTGGAGCAAAGGCTTCTCTGCTGAAGTGTCCTTGAGCAAAGAACTGAATCCCTGAAGCCGATCATGACCTCTGACCTGTGGCGAGGGAAAGAAAAACAGATAAAACTAAAGCAGCATATCATGTAATGGTATGTTTGTACAGCTAGTCCTTTAAGCCTCACATGGTTGTTTACTTCAGCATGTGTTTCTCTGAATTAATTTGTTTAACAAAACATGTCAGGGATGATTTTGCATGCCCGCCTTGCTTCTTCTTTTTTAAATTAAAGAATGAATAAAGACTTCAATACATAGACCAGAATGCTGATCTCTTCCCACAGATATTATAACGGTTGGCAAAATAAATAACTAAAGCATGCATGACTTTTGTAAGCTCTTTACTAATAATTACACTTTTAATAATAAAAAACCTTTAACAGGATGGAAAAGTTTCCTGTTTGAGAGAACTTTCTTTGTCAATCTATAAATCATAAGAACTTGTCTGGAGTCTGGTTTATAGACGGCCATGCTGAAGTAATGGAATAGGTCTCGTCATCTCAGGTTTCCTGCCGGTGTTCAACACTCACAACGGCCAACGCTCCTGGATTCACACGCTCTTAATATAGCTTGTCTAAAGTCATACGAGACTGCAGTTGAGACTTAAAACTAGTGTGAAGACACACGGTGACTCGGGTTCTTTTTGTAAACATTTACTTTCCTTCATTTTTGGCATTTGTAAAATACAACATTGTTAATCTATTGGACTTTCTGGATTAAATTGGTTTGCCGTGAAGAACATGGAATTATTCGGGGATCAAGAAGCATTATGACAGTCACGTCAATCGCCACAGATATTTCTCCGCAAGGAAAGTTCAATATTTTGTCAAACAGCTGGACATAAGTTGCTCCAGCAGATATGATATGCCACTTGTCTCTTTTGGTTGTCTTCAATCTTTTCGGTAAGTACAACATCATTTATGTTGCTGGGTAAAGTTGCATGTGTTAATTAAAGGGAGCTTCTATTTTTTCGGGGTACTGCAGAGCTTTCTCATAAAATACAATCCTCAAAAGAAGTAGCTAAATTGCAATAATAGTAATATCATCTATCACAGTGTTATATTTGCAATTTTATCAATGGTAGTTTATTAACAACTATGATTGGTTAAATCTCTACCATATCCTTTAATACCTTTTTTAGGTGTTTTAAGAAACTCAGAGAAAATAGCAAGCTGTTTCTCTGAGACAGAAAGCTTGCAATAAAGTTCAAAATGTTTTTTTATTTGTGGCTGATATCTTTTACCAAGTTAATTTATAAAACTAAAATGAACTGCAATATCTCTCTCTGGACTGTAATTGTAATCCCCCTGCTTAATGTTTTAGTTCAGTGGTTCCCAACCTTTTCCAACTCAGGGCCCACTTTTAAGTCTTACATTTTTTCGAGGCCCACCTTCCCATAAATACAGAGGCCATATAATGCGTTCTCAAAGCACTTTTTTTTATTAAAATTTGAACATAAATGGAGCACTGAATACAAGAGAAACATGTTGGAAGCTCTACAGTCGCTAACACAGCAGTGAGGAGACACACACACACACACACACACACACACACACACACACACACACACACACACACACACACACACACACACACACACACACACACACACACACACACACACACACACACACACACACACACACACACACACACACACACACACACACACACACACACACACACACACAATTATTAAAGGAGCTGTCCATCAACACCACACAGATATCAGAAATGACAAGCAATGGGCTGTCTGTAACCGGCTAATTATCAAATGATTAATAAATAACTATATCCATCAACAATGGAGAAATGCATTCTCATATATAACAATTTGACATCCAAAATCAAATCAAAACAAAATCCAAATATCAAAAGTAAGCCCATTAAATCGATAGGCCTACAAATAAACACAAATCCGTTGTAAAGATGATGTAAATTCTGCTTGGGCTCATTAATGAAAAATTACACTTTGTATTTTAACATTAAATCATCTGCCTACAAACAAACAAACCAGTGCACAGATAAAGTTCAAAACTATGCATGTAATGTTAAGCCTCGACAGCAGAAAAATATTTACATACAAGTAAAAGCAATACTTGCAACGAAATAAAATTAAAGCTTCTATAAAGCTGCAGTGGATCAGTCCAACAACAGGCCCACAATATGTTGACTCACCTAATGAGACGGCTGGTGTTGCATGGCGGCAACCAGATGTTTGATGTCTGGCACAATGGATGAAAGTTTCAGTCGAAGATCTGGCTCAACATTCAGTTGGTTTCTGTACTTAGTTTTTAATCCCACGAGTGCAGAAAATCCAGTCTCACAGAGGTACGTCGTTTGGAAAGGCATCAGGAATCTCACAGCTCTGTTAGCCAGATCAGGGTACTCAGAAGCAACATGAAGCCTGAAGTTTGTCAGGTGCTTCTGTGAGAAGATCAGCTTCAGCGCGGTGTCACAAGAGAGATCAAGGAGACTGTCTTGCTCTTTTGCACTCAAAGCAGCGAGAGCCTCATCACTGTGGCTGGCGAATGGGTTTTCTATCCAGTTGTACTGCACATCTGGGATGGGGAAGTATGCGCGCAGCTGGGTCCTCAAACCTTGTAGGTGCTCTCTGACAGCGTTGCTCACGGTGATGGGAAGTGGACTCTGTTCCGTTGTCAGAAAATCAGCCATATTTTCAAACGAGTCATAGTTTGACTGCTCGACACGCTTAGCCCACAGCGCCAGCTTTCTTATGGTTGCTTCAACTTTATTCTGGACATTGAATATGTTCACTGTTATCCCTTGAAGACCGAGGTTGAGTCCATTTAAGTGGCTGAAAATATCAGCCAGGTAACCCAACTTAGCCAACCACTCAAAATCCCTGAAGCGGTGTGCGAGTTCAAACGTTGTGTCGAGAAAAAAACACATGCACTTCATCACGCAACTCAAACAGTCGCGTCAGGACTTTGCCTCGGGAGAGCCACCGCACTTCAGTGTGTAACAGTAGCTGGTGATGATCACTGCCCATCTCTCCACATAACACCGCAAATAAACGTGTTTGCAGTGGACGGCTCTTGATGAAGTTGACAGCTTTGACCGCCTCATCTAAAACCGTCTTCAGATCCGGGGGCATTTCCTTTGTAGCAAGTGCTTCACGGTGTATGCTGCAGTGGACAGATGTTGCCCGCGGAGCCACCGCTTTCACACGTCGGACAACCCCGCTGTGCTGTCCCAGCATTGCACGGGCTCCGTCAGTGCTCAATCCAACACATTTGGACCAGTCAATCCCATTGGAAACAATAAAAGTGTTCACAGTGTGAAAAATGGCCTCAGCAGTTGAACGGGTAGGCAGAGGTTTACAAAATAAAAACTCCTCTTTTATCTCGCCACCATTTTCGTATCGCACATAAGCAAGCAGGTTTGCCAGACTTGCGACGTCGGTTGACTCATCCAGTTGGAGCACGTAAAAGCGGCTCTCTTTTACGCTTTGGATCAGCTGCTCCAACACATTATCTGCCATTTCATCAATCCTTCGTTTGACCGTATTATCCGACAATGAAACGAGGTTGATAGGCTGCACTGCCTTCTCTCCCAACATCACCTGAACGATCTGTTTTGCAGCGGGAAGAATTAAATCCTCGCCGATGGTGTGTGGTTTTCCAGCTTTGGCAATGAGTTGGGAGAACCGAAAAGACGCTTCCACAGCATTTGTGTTCTCACAGCCCATATGCTCAATTAACTTCTTTTTGCTCTGATACTCCCTGAGCTTGTTCTGAAAAAAATCCCGCGGCTTGGTCGCATATTGTCCATGTTTTGTCTCGAGGTGACGGCGCAGTTTACATGGCTTCAAGGCTTCGTTTGACAAAGTCTCAAAGCACACGACACACAGCGGTAACGGCTCAGCTTCTGTGCCTGTCCAAAAAAATCCCAGCGCTAAGTACTCAGCACTGTACTTTCTTCGAACTCTTCTTTTTTGTTTGACGGCCAGGAGATCACCGGTCGATTCACTGACAGCCTCTGGTCTCTCTTTCCTTTTAATACTCCCTGTTGCTAGCCAGCTATCCATTTTAATACTCTGCTCTACTCTAACTTAATTACAGTTTACACAATCAGCATCAATCAAGTGCAGAGCTGTCCCGCCGGTCCCGCAGCAAAGTAGTCCGGCCGATTACAACAAATGTTCCTATCTCTCTGCTCGTCACATATCTAATATTTTAAGGAAAAATGCAATGATGAAAAGAATAATTACATTTTTTATATCATTTTAAATATTATTCTGTATATTTTTATCTGATTTCCCCCCCACAAAAATCATACTATTTTGGAAAAGATTTGGCGGCCCACTTGCAATACCTTCGCGGCCCACCAGGGGGCCGCGGCCCACAGGTTGGGAACCACTGTTTTAGTTGATTTGCTGCGTTTGTTTTATATGTTGTCTTTTTATGTCTTGTGTTAAGAACTTTGCTTTGATTTTAAAAGATTCTACATAAACTTGCCTTTTCTCATATGACCGCTAAACAAAAACAAAAAACACCATCAGACCTACATCATAGGTTAAAAAACATATATGGATTACAGCATCAGTTAATATACAGATAGTATATAGACGAGTGCAAGTGCTTGATTAATTACCAAGAAAAGTAAAGTTCCTCATATAATATTTAAGATAAATAAGAAGTAAGCACTATAATTATACCCTTGCATGCTCTACCTGTCTTACCTATTCTTGTCTCTTTTCGTTATTTTAAATCCTTCTTTGTCCCCCTCTCCCTCGGTAGTGTCTCAGTGCCATGGCGGCTGTGCAGAGGTGGACTCCATGACTGAAGCCGTGGCAGGAGAAGGATTCCTGCTGGGCTGCATCTCCTGTAAGAAGAGAGAGGAGGTGTCCGCCCGAGCCACGGTGGACTGGCACTTCAAACCGCTGGGAGTGGAGGATTTCAAGCCAGTGAGTTCACAACAACCTTTAAAGGTCCCCTATTATACTGTTTTTCATCAATATATTATAGGTCTCAGATATATCCAAAACATGTTTCTGAAGTGTTTGGCTCCAAATACCAAACAGATCATGCAATGCAGCATCCCATAAACCCCTCTGATTCAGCCCTGTTTCAAAAGTGCTGATTCTCTGTCTGTTACTTTAGATGAAAATAAGGAGCCACGCCCCCACGCCCCCCGAGAGATATTTGGTTAAAAAGAACACAATGGTGCTCTAGGAGGAGATTCAGGTGATACAAGCCAAAACATCGTTATGACATCATAAAGTGGCCAAAATCTGATCAGCTCCTTTTCAGACAGGTTTTTATAGAAATGGATCAGGACAACAAGTGAGAGAATCTTTTTTCCTGAAACTTTCAGAATCTCTTTACACAGAGGGGACACATGTTGATGTATAAAAGACATGAAAAAGTGGATTTTGCATAATAGGTGACCTTTAACAGGAATGAAAAAAGCTGGCTAGGGTTTCTGAATGAGAGGGGCAACTGTAATACTGTCCCATAAGGTACATTTTTGTAAGCCTATTTCCTTTTTGTATTCTAGCTTTACTTTATGAAGACACTAACTTTATTTTGGTTCGTGTTCTACTCTATATTTCTATTGTTATCTTTTACAATGTTATTATCATGAATATAATGTTTAGTATTTCTGCTTTTCTAGAAGGATGTGCTACATTTCCCATCATTTGAAGCTACTAAGGAGAAACATTTCTATAAAAGTTCAAAGGGGTTTATTGTCGTATTCACAGCTACAGTTTAGGCAATGTAAACCAATAATACAACTTAAATATATATAAGACATAAAAAAAAAGTGCAAGAAGAAACAACAAGAAGAAACAGAGAAGTGAGAAAATGGTGCAAGAGAATGGTGCTATATGCAATGCATGCAAAGTTAACTATATGCAGGTAAAATAGAATAAAATGAGCTAATGTAATGTAAATGCCGTACAGTGAAATGAAACCCTAATAATAGTTAAATATGTGAGATGCAAACAGATGAATGGCATGAAGTTGTGAAGGCACAGAGTGTTGCTGGGGTGATGGGGTCTTTGATAATCCTGTGGGCCATATCCCTAGAGATAAGTTATTGTAGTGTGTATACTTAAAGCAAGACATCTGACTGAGAGTATGTATGCTCTTAAATCTTTCCCTGGATTACAGGAATATTGAAAACATTCCCATTTGTTTCCTCCTCTCAGATTTTCCACTATGAACACCCCAATGCCAACATCATGGATGAGGATTTCAGCAACCGTTTAGAGTGGCATGGGACAAAAAACAACGACATACAAATAGGAGCCATTTACATCCATAACGTCACCTTTAATGAAACGGGGACATTCCGCTGCACAATCCACCGCACCCTCTTCCTGCGGCAGTACAATGAGAACGTCACTGTGGAGAAGGAGGTGGAGCTCACTGTGGTGGCTGTAGGTAGGTGGGGTGTACATGTGTAAAGGCTCAGGTCCTTCACTTTAGTAAAATATGTAATAAAACTATGTACAAATGTTCAGAAAGATATGCAAGTAGCCTAATAATTATGTGGAAAATGCCCCCTGTGACTAATGTATGTTTCAAATATTTGATCATTTTAGAGTTTGGGCCTTGAACAGTTAGAAGTTCAAATGCAAATATATTCTTTGAGGAAACTGTTTATTTTTGTCACAACGATCCAGAATAACACAGGGTATTTTTTGTGATCCAGCAATATTTAAAAACACTGGCATACCATTTCTAAAAGGTTGTCTGACACTTGGACTTAGGGAGAAATATTAGTTGGTGTCCAAGGTTTTGATAATAAAGCGGAGCGTGGGTGGGATTGGATAAACAAGAAACAGTGACTTAAGTATGACCTGCCAATCAAGTAAACACAATCCAAAACGCAGTTCAACACAGGGGACAGAACTTTGGCTCTATAGGAGAACAATACACTTTTTGATAACATTGCCAAAAACAATGTAAGAGTGGTTTTACACTCAACTCAGTTATTGAGAGACCTAAAATGTGGATAACAATACTTTTCCTCCTTTTAAAACCTAGAAATAATGCAATTCTAAGGCACTCTTGCATCGGCTTTATTTTGTTTCACTTTTCAGAGCCACAGTTGACGTTCCCCCCGTTTTAAAGCATTTCTAGGTTCATGATTGTAGGTTATGACTTAAACAGATTTTTTTTACATCTAATCTATATTTTTAACTTCCTTAAGACTCTGCACAAAAGACTTAAGCCTGCAGACACGCTTCTTCTATTTTGCTACACGTTGCTTTTCTTCCCCAGCCAATCGGGAGCTGACATCGGTGATCGCAGAGATCATGATGTACGTGCTGATCGTGGTTCTGCAGCTGTGGCTCATTGGGGTTCTGATCTACTGCTACAAGAAGATTTCAGAAGAGTACGAAGCTCGGGAGACCCACAAAGCTCTCAAAGCTCAGGCAGTGTGAGTCATTGTCTTTTAGGGGATGCATTACCAAATTGATTGATTGTATTCAACATTAAACTGGGTCATACATTTGAATACAGTATATACTATAAGTGTTTGCATACAATGAGGTTCAGATAAATCTTTTTAGCACATCTTTTCTTTTTAATTTCTAGGCTTGCAAAAGACAACTGTGATGGGGTGCAGCTAAAGTGACATTACCAGTGAGTTGGATTCATCCTAAACAATTATACACAAATGCTGGCTTGCGCAACGTCTTATTTAGGAAAATGTGATCATATGACACATATGAAAGCACGTGTTTCTGTTTAACTGTCTTTATTTTGTATCCATCAGGTAAAAAAGATCTTCTCTGCAAGATTGAAGCTTCTAACTGTACCACAAATGGCACAATTACTGTATAAGAAGTTCATTTCAAACACTTTGGCAGAAGCCCGGTTGTTTATACTGAATCCACCCTGCATTATTAACTGTAACCAGAATCAGATGAACGTTTGTAGAATTGTGAAAAAAGTCTTTTTTCAAGGTCTTTGAAAACAAATGGCCTTCAATTTAGTAAATCTAAATTGTTATGAATCTTTGAATAGTCAATTATATACTTTAATCATAAACATTTTTGAAATTCCCAGAGATAATTTCCTAAAATTATGTTTTTACTTTTTGCATACTGCGTTTGATAAAGTCCTGATAACACAGAAGTATTCAACTTAAAACAATGAGATGTAGAAATGCAAGAAACCTTGGTAATGCTGCTCCTCTAGGTCATAACAAGTTTATCGGTTATCTAAACGACTATTGACAAACGACTGACTTATTAATTCAGCATTTATTAACACTTAAAAGCACTGGCACGTATTTATCTGCATGCCTTAGCACTCAGTTCTACAGGATCAATAGTGAAAACAGAAATGTGTGTCGATAAAATAGTTTCAAGTTGACTGGTGGTGCAACGGGCTGATTTGTGTACCACAAGCTGCTCTTAATGCAGCTCATGACATTAATATGATCTTATGATAGATAGGCCTAAGTTGTAACTCTTTATATTTTGAGATTTTAACGTGAGAGTGAATGATAACATTGATATCTTTCATTGTTAAGCAGGATGTCAGGATGTCAGGATGTCGGACTAAACATATCCGATGGTGGTTTTCTGCACGATAAAGTTTGTAATTTAACTTGAATAAAATACATGTTTTTATAAATGGGTTTGCTTTCTGTCTTTTTCTGTCTTGGCAAAGAAATGTAACATAATAACCTTACCATTTTCCACTACTGAAGAATTTCATACGTTTTCTGGATGTTGCCTGTAATATCTTTCGTAAGAATCCTGGGTAATGCGAATACCTTGTCTGAAAATGTTTTGGAGAAGATACAACATGGATCTCTTGACTTTGCACTGCTTGCCAATACCCTTAAATCCAGTTTAATAGGTTTCGGAACACACACACACACACACACACACACACACACACACACACACACACACACACACACACACACACACACACACACACACACACACACACACACACACACACACACACACACACACACACACACACACACACACACACACACACACACACACACACACACACACACACACACACACACACAGAGTTAAAGGACGTTTGGAGGTGATAGTGTGAAACACGATCTAGTCTGAGCTGCAGACTGTCCTCAGCTCTGAAAGCAGCTTTGTTCTCCTGATGAAGCCTGGAACCTCCTTCTCCTACTGCAAAATGCGACATTAGAGATTAGATAAATAATGAAGACAATGCATCCATCCACATACACTGTTCACACAATGGATTTAAACACTGTATTTTAGCTGATGATGAAAACTGTATCTCTTTGCAATACTTAATATAGTTTTTTTCTTGATTTCTGGTTTCACACAATTCTTTTTCACATTGAACATACAGACATTAAACCCACATGACATATTTTTAGAATGACTATCATGACATCTTACCAAGTAAACAAGACAACATCCTTACTCAATTAATATGCTCGTCTATACATTGGTTAATTTTAGTTTCACCAGTAGAGTTGTTTAAATCAAGCTACACCACTGCCTCGCTATACTGAGCTTTTGACCTTGGCCTGTGACCTCCTCGTTTCATTAAAAGTGTTGACAAGTTGATCATGCAGCATATCTCTTCCCAGAAAAGCATGAGCATGAAGGAGGGCCCATTATGACCAAGACAGGCGTAAATGTTGCTTCTATTCAACGTGTAGTTTAAGAGCTGCTTCTAATCCTGCTGGAGATTGGACACGAGTTGAAAAGATCGATGTTTGCTGATGACAACGGAAACTAATTCCATTTGCTTGAAAGGTAGGCTTTCCTTTTTACTGCATGTAGCAGGAATAATGAAAAAACACTTATTTGTGGGTAAGCCTTTTTGTATCAGTTCCCTTTTAATCTAACGGCACCAAATCCCTTGCATTTTGATTATTCAGCGCTTTCATTTCAGTTTTTTTGCGGTACTCATCACAGGATACAATTCCAACGTGTTACTTTAACATGAAGACATACAAATGCGTTGCTTAATACAAATGTATACATTCTGGATAACTGGGATTTATTTTCAAATCACTCTGAGGCACATGTTACTTTGTGACACTTAGATCAATGTCTTCTTGCTTATTATGCCTCCCATTTAGCTACTCAATCTTTTTTTTTAATACTTTAATGTGCCGACATTCCTGCAGATTTGATTTGAAATATCTTTTGGCAACTCATGAAATCAGCAATCTGCAACTCAGGAATAAAGTCCTAATTTGCCTCTGAGTGGTTGTAACATGTTAGAAGGAACAATTCAGGTATTAAAGCTAAAGGTTACAATAGTAAACCAAAGTTGAATTCCTCCAGAGACAGTGGTATTACCTTTGAGATGAACCTTTTTCTTACAGTCTCCTCTCTCTTCCAGTTGCAGTTAGCTAAGCGTCCAGCAGAGGTCGGCCATGTCACACATCAACACAACAGAGCTGCAGTCGCTCCTGCTCTCATTCCTGCAGCACTGCCTCAACAGCACAGGCATGCTGTCTCCACAGCTGCCTCAGAACTACACTACCCAGCAGGCTGTGCACCAAGGGGCCGGAGCCGGAGCCAGGGCCAACGCTCAGTCTCAGGGCATGCTATATATCCTGCTGGTGGTTGGCATGTTCAGCTTCTTCACATTCGGCATCATGCTAAGCTACATTCGCTCCAAGAAGCTTGAGAGCTCTCAAGATCCGTACCACCAGTACATCGCCCACGACTGGACCAAGGTGGTGTCTCGGTCCAGGGCCGTCGCCCAGGCGCTGCACAGGGAAGCTGCAGGAAACGGAGCCAGAGGCAAGGAACCCATCGTCATCTGCAACCCTGCAACACTGGAGCAGCTGCCAGACTAGAATGAGACATTTAGCTATTTAAACACTTCCCACAGTCAAACATCTAATACACTGTAACACTAGATTTTTGACCACCTTAACTTTTAATGTCACATAGCACTAGGGCTGTGCGATTATGGCAAAAATCATAATCACGATTATTTGGGTCAATAATTGATATCACGATTATTTTGACGATTATTCATTGACCATTTATTGAACTTTAAAACAAATAATATTTTACCAATAAACAAGATCAACAAATATGTTGGAGCGCACTTCCAAAACCATACTAAACATATATTAATATGATAAATAAAAATAAATTAGACCAAAATAAATTAAATCAAATATGTTGCAGTGCACTGTCACAACCTACTGAAAACTCCTTAACATAGCCAACATTTTGGTAAAACATATTCAACATATTCCACTCAGTTAAACGTTGAAGGCTGGCCAACCGTCATGGTCCAGAAGTAACAGGAAATAAATGTTGAACTACAATTTAAGACCAAATAAAAATGTTTTGGCCACCATGGCAAATGCTGGTAGGGCTGCTCATGTCATCTCTTAAATATGTTTTGCAAGAAACACCAGCCTGTTTACATGGTCTGGTTTCAGAGATGAGCGCAGGCAGGTGACAATATTGCCACCTGTACTGAAGACCCTCTTTAAAGAGGAACTTGTGGCAGTGCTGCCACATCTGAACCCTTTCTTTGCCATTATATAAAAATAGTGTTGCTACAAAAGTATAAATTAGGCTTACTAATAAGACAGCTCAGATCTGAAGCTACACACGAATCTGCTGCCAAAGTGCAATAAAAAAGACAACATTAATAGAATCAAACCCATTTTTTGTTGCATTTTAGAAGAGTATAAAAAGAAATGCCTTTAAAATAGGATGCAAGCAACACTAGTTTCTTAACCTGAATTGATAATATACTATAATCAATTTAAACAGAACAGATCTTAATGTTTGCATTCTTATACAATTTTGTACAATAATTATAATGAATAAGTTCAAACAAACTAAAAGTTACAGCTGCAGAGCATATTCTAATGGTTTTGGAGTATTGAAATATATACAGTTCTGTTTCATATGAGTGTTGAGAGCTGTATCCATAGATCTCTTAATTTGTGCACCAGATTGATGCTTTTAACTTCAATTTAAAGAATAAAATCTTACCGGGGGTGCATGCCCCCGGACTCCCCTATAGGATGTGAGGTCATCACAAATAAAACAGGTTCATGGATAGATACATTTGCACACTCATTATACACACTACACATTTTTCTTGGATTAGTTAACACCATAGTCCCTAATATATTTTTGTAGAAAGGCAGGAAATGGAATTAAATCGAGAACAATGTTTCATTGCGGAGGACCCCCTGTTTTGTGTCCCCCCCACTGGGTGTAACCAAAGTTACACCCTTGCCTACATAGCACCACAATTTACAGTGTTAGGTGTTTTTTTTCAGATTAGTAATTTCATAGAATGTACCTCATGCTCTTTATCAACACATGCAGTTCCTCACATTGTACAGTCACATACCCATGGTGGCTCAATACTGCTTTGCCAATATCACTTGATGACAATCCAGCATATCTGCACAACAGCAGTGACACAGGCACAAATTGGTGACAGAATCATTTCTGATTGCATATACTGTAAGTGTCTCTAAAATATTACCCCTATTGATTTTACATATTTTTTCTGTTTCGTTTGATTCAGAGTTTTAGTATTTTAATCTGAGAAAGTTCCTCATCCAACACAGCAGGCCTTGCTGTTTAGTGTTTTGAAGCTTAGTTACTGCGTTGGATCTTTTTTTCTCTTCCTTCCACCTCTCTTGCTCCTTTTCTCTCTCTCTCTCTGCTGGTCCAGTCTGTGTTGGTGTTCTCCTTTCACAGCTCGGTCAATCTCTCGTGATAAACTGAAGTGAACCATTTGCATGTTGAGCATCGGAACAATGAGGTTGTAATCGTCCACCATCTTGTTAAGTTTCACTAAATCCCCCTCTGCGGATTCACACAGCTGCTCCCATTTGCTTTGCCCTTTAGGAGCCAATGGGTCACCAAGCCTGGCTCTCTCCTCCAATAACTCATTTCGGATCTCGGCGATGGTCTCTCGGATGTCGCGTTGAGGGGCTTGTCAGCTCCACTCAAGTTTCTAAAGTCTCCTCGTGCCATGGACTCCTGGATCATGTCCTCCACAAGCCGCTCGATCTTTCGGCTCCGCTGACGTATGTCCCGTTCTATTAGCGCCCCCTCTGCAGCGGCTGCCCTCTTGTGCTCCCTCTGCATGTAGTTCAAAACCGGCTCGGATGCCCGGTCGACACGAATCTGTCGATACTGGCGCTCAAGCTGGCTGGGCGTGCCTGAACCCAAACCCTCGTAGCTGAGGTAGTGTCTGTGGGGAAATGCTTTACCTCTTGAATTATCTTCATCCTCCACTTGCTTGCCTCCATCGGTGCGATTGGTCTTAGTCTGATGGGCCAGAACGGCACGGTAGGCCTCTTCAACTCGAGAACAAAGCATTGCATCTACTTTTAGCCTTTGGATGTTTTATGAATCTGATAGTTGGGTTAACTTTCAAATTAAATCTATTTTGCTTTGATTTGGTGTTAACTGCGTTTTGATCTGTCTGCAAACAGAATTGGGGGCAATAAATAAAGATTGATTGATAAAGGGTAACTCAATGTTTTTCACCTGTCCTTATAATGAATATCCCTATTTTTAACACATTTATAATATTGTTAATACATTTAGAAATTGAATGCTTCACGTAACCCTTGTGTTTTTATTAACTTGATATCCTCATTTAATGTCATGTGGCCTCACAGACCCTGCTGTATGTGTGAACATGATTGCAAAATAAATAAATGTTTTCCCTTTTACATGTTGTTAATCTCTTTTGAATTTATATAAATCCTAAATGATTGAGATGATACGTCTTTGCCATAACCAACGTTAACTTTAGCTTTCTGAGCAGTCAGCTCTAATAGTCAAATAACTACACTGAGTTTTGGTCATAACTTTTCATACAAGATCACACAGTTGTGTTGCAGTGTCATCATGAGAAATCCAGAACAAGTCTAAAACTAACTTGAACGACTCACTGACACAAATCACAGTAAATGCCTCTCACATATCCACATGAATAACTATTATATGACAACAAAGATACGGTTTACGTTGAAGGTTGATTCACTCCTAGCTAGGAAACACTATGACTTCAGTAATAAGTAAAAACAAATAGGATATGTTTCACAAATTAACGCTGAAGACTGAATAGACCAAGCCTGTTTTTAGATATTAATGTAACGTCTGTATTATATAACCTTCTACTTTAAACCCAAGACAAACTCATGTTTACCTCAGTGCGGCTCGTAGTTGTTACCATGGTTGTTACATACTGGACCTTCTTCTTCTTCTTCTTCTTCTACTGTTTCTTATCGCCCTCCGTCGTCCATCTGGTAACCTGCCAACAGGAGGGCGCTAAAGGAGGGATCAAAAGACTCAACTCCAGTAAACTCGGCAATAGTAAATAAATTATTTAGAAAACAATAGAGTGACTGTAACTCTAACAGCTCAGCACGTTTTCAAAAGGTTTTTCAATTAATTTAATACATTAAAAGTGGGGTATGTAATTTATTTCAGAAGAACTTTTTGTTATATTCCATGGAATGCTCTTAACATCCTGATAGCAATGAATATTAAATGCTTTGACAATAAATACATTACAAAAATGCATCTGTGGAAGCCGTAGCGCTGTAAAAAGCACGACCAATCATTTTAGCCGGCCTGGTGTCGGTACCATATGTGTTCGGGGTACCATACATAGATATATATATAAACACATTAGATTAGACAGCTATATGCCATACATTTTTGCACACATTCACAGTAAATATGTATTCAGTATGATAGCTGTCTAAGTTAAATCCATTTCTCACTTTTTCTGACAATGTACTTAACCCCAAATAAAAGAACCCAATAAAAACATCTCTCTCTCTCTCGTTTTATTTTTGAGCTTTGCCAAAAGCCACTGCGTCAATGTTGTCCTACTTGGATTGCCGTCCGGAGTTGTCCAATATGGCGGACCATCCCGCACATGCGCACTGCAGATCGGGCAGAGCTGCAGATCGGGTAGTGACAGGGGCTCTGTAAGGAAGTGGCAGCTTTTTACTGCGGTCAAGCCAGCCGTCTTTCACTTTTGCGTGGTCAAACCGGTCAAATCAGCCGCCCCTGTATTTTGAGTGCGCGATTAGTTACAGGTTTACGGTAATGCAATAAAACAACCCTGGGAAGCTGGATTTCAAAGTAAAGGATGGCATGTGGTTCATTTTTATTATTTGCGATTGAGGAACAGGGTAATTTATGAGAATAATGTTAGGACTTATTGCTTCATAAACTTGTTGCACAAATACTATGAACTACTTTTACTGTGTACTTTTTGAGAATGGCAAAATTCCCTCCAGAGAACAAGAAGGAGCATTTTCGTCTAATTTGACGTGGGATAAAAAACATTTCTTCCATAAGTAGTTTATGAAACTGCCATGTTCGTACTTAATACTTCTAGGACTACTTGCAAACATAATATGAACTACTTTTACTGTGTACTTTTTTCAGTAATTTGAGTTTCAAAGTCCTCTCCAGAGAACAAAAATGAGCATTTTTGTCAACTTTAATGTGGTCTAAAAAACATTTCTTTCATAAGTAGTTTATGAAACTGCCATGTTTGTACTTAGTACTTCTTAGACTACTTGCAAACATAATATGAACTACTTTTACTGTGTACTTTTTCAGTAATTTGAGTTTCAAAGTCCTCACCAGAGAACAAGAATGAGCATTTTTGTCAACTTTAATGTGGTCTAAAAAACATTTCTTCCATAAGTAGTTTATGAAACTGCCATGTTTGTACTTAGTACTTCTTAGACTACTTGCAAACATAATATGAACTACTTTTACTGTGTACTTTTTCAGTAATTTGAGTTTCAAAGTCCTCTCCAGAGAAAAAAGATTGAGCATTTTCGTCTAACTTTGATGTGGGATAAAAAACATTTCTTCCATAAGTAGTTTATGAGACTGCCATGTTTGTACTTAATACTTCTAGGACTACTTGCAAACATAATATGAACTACTTTTACTGTGTACTTTTTCAGTAATTTTAGTTTCAAAGTCCTCTCCAGAGAACAAAAATTAGCATTTTTGTCAACTTTAATGGGGTCTAAAAACATTTCTTCCATAAGTAGTTTATGAAACTGCCATGTTTGTACTTAGTACTACTTAGACTACTCCAGAGAACAAGAAGGAGCCTTTTCGTCTAACTTTGACGTGGGATAAAAAACATTTCTTCCATAAGTAGTTTATGAAACTGCCATGTTTGTACTTAATACTTCTAGGACTACTTGCAAACATAATATGAACTACTTTTACTGTGTACTTTTTCAGTAATTTGAGTTTCAAAGTCCTCTCCAGAGAACAAAAATGAGCATTTTTGTCAACTTTAATGTGGTCTAAAAGCCATTTCTTCCATAAGTAGTTTATGAAACTGCCAGGTTTGTACTTAATACTTCTTAGACTACTTGCACAAATAATATGAACTACTTTTACTGTGTACTTTTTCAGTAATCCAATGGCAAAGTCACTCCTAGAGAATGTAATATTTCCACCACCATGTTTGACATGCTGGTTTGATTCACTTTTATCAATCAATCAATCAATGTTTATTTATATAGCCCAATATCACAAATGTTACATTTGTCTCAGTGGACTTCACAGTTTGTACAGAATATCAGTATGACAATACGACACCCTCTGTCCTTAGACCCTCACATCGTACAAGGAAAAACTTCCAGAGAAAACCCCACAGTTTAAAGGGGAAAATGGGAGAAACCTCAGGGAGAGCAACAGAGGAGGGATCCCTCTCCCAGGACGGACAGACGTGCAATAGATGCCGTGTGTAAATTGAAAAGATAATACATTTGTAACATAGGTAGTCCAAATGTTTGGAAATGCATGTGTGTATAATAAGAAGATGAATCCACGAGGATATCCATCCAGGACTTATGATCCAGGACCACAGCCACGACTCAAGATCCAGGACTCGCAATCCATGACACAGGACCGCAGGATCATCCATGACTCCGGATCCCGGCGTATATAGACACCAAAAAGAAAGAAATTTGGGGAAGCTGGGTTAATCGGAACATGAGAGTACACAGGTATAGACAGAGAGAAGGAAGAAGTAAGATGTCCCCCGACAAACTAAGCCTACATCAGCAAAACTAGGGGCTGAATCTAATCAGCCCTAACTATAAGCTTTATCAAAAAGGAAGGTCTTAAGCGCACTCTTAAAAACGGATAGGGTGTCTGCCGTCCGAACACAAACTGGAAGCTGATTCCACAAAAGTGGAGCTTGATAAGAAAAGGCTCTGGCTCCCATTGTACTTTTAGAGACTCTAGGAACAACTAACAACCCTGCATTCTTGGAACGCAATGCCCTAGTAGGACAATAGGGTATAATGAGTTCTTTAAGGTAAGATGGCGCCTGCCCATTAAGGGCTTTGTAGGCGAGAAGAATAATTTTAAATTCTATCCTGTGTTCTATAGGGAGCCAGTGTAAGGCAGCCAGAACAGGAGTAATGTGGTCCCTTTTCCTAACTCTGGTTAGTACACGAGCTGCAGCATTTTGAATCAGCTGAAGCGACTTGACTGACTTCTTGGTACACCCTGATAATAAGGAGTTACAATAATCCAGCCTTGAAGTAACAAATGCATGGACTAGTTTCTCTGCATCGTTTTGAGGCAAGATATGCCTGATTTTTGCAATGTTACGTAGATGGAAGTAGGCGGTCCTTGAAATTGATTTTATGTGGGTGTTAAAGGATAAATCCTGATCAAATATAACACCAAGATTCCTTACAGTCTCACTGGAGGCCAAATTAATGCCATCCATAGTTAATATATCTTTAGATAATTTGTTTCGTAGATTCTTCGGGCCAAGTACAATAACTTCAGTTTTGGTCGTGTTTAACATCAAAAAATTTAAGGTCCTCCACGTTTTTAAGTCCTTGAGGCAGTCTTGAATTTTATTTAGATGATTAATTTCATCAGGCTTGATTGATAAATATAGTTGAGTATCATCCGCATAACAATGAAAGTTTACAGAATGATTCCTTATAATATTGCCTAACGGAAGCATATATAGTGTGAACAAAATAGGTCCAAGCACTGAGCCCTGTGGCACTCCATGGCTAACTTTGGTTTGCATGGAAGATTCATCGTTGACACGTACAAACTGAGAGCGTTCAGATAGATAGGACCTAAACCAGCCTAAAGCAGTTCCCTGTATGCCAACTAAGTGCTCTAGTCTTTGCAATAGGATATCATGGTCGATAGTATCAAATGCAGCACTAAGATCGAGCAAGACAAGAATAGAGACAAGTCCCTTGTCAGAGGCTATTAGAATGTCATTTGTGACTTTAACCAGAGCTGTCTCTGTGCTATGTTGTGTTCTAAAGCCAGACTGAAAATCTTCAAATAAATCATAGTTTTTTAAGTAATCACACAGCTGTTTTGCGACTGCTTTCTCAAGAATTTTTGAGAGGAACGGAAGATTAGAAATAGGTCTATAGTTGGCTAAAACCTCTGGATCGAGGTTGTGCTTTTTAAGAAGCGGTTTTATCACTGCTACTTTGAATGATTTTGGAACATAGCCTGATAATAAAGACATATTCATAATGTTTAATAAAGAAGTGCTAATTAATGGAAAAACTTATTTTAACAGCTTAGTTGGAATCGGGTCTAAGATACACGTTGATGGTTTAGAAGAGAGAATCATTGAATTTAATTGTTCAAGGTTTATGGCTGAAAAGCATTCTAGTTTACTATCTAGTGTAATATTATTAGAACTTACGTTTCCGGGAGCTGTTGATAACACTATACTGGTCAAAGGCAAGAGGTCATTGATTTTGTTTCTAAGAGTAACAATTTTATCGTTAACAGCTTAGTTGGAATCGGGTCTAAGATACACGTTGATGGTTTAGAAGAGAGAATCATTGAATTTAATTGTTCAAGGTTTATGGCTGAAAAGCATTCTAGTTTACTATCTAGTGTAATATTATTAGAACTTACGTTTCCGGGAGCTGTTGATAACACTATACTGGTCAAAGGCAAGAGGTCATTGATTTTGTTTCTAAGAGTAACAATTTTATCGTTAAAAAAGCACATAAAATCATTACTACTGAGTGCTATGGGAATAGAAGGCTCAGTCGAGCTGTGGCTCTCTGTCAGCCTGGCTACAGTGCTGAAAAGAAATCTTGCATTATTCTTATTCTCATCTATTAATGAAGAGTAGTATGCTGCTCTCGCTTTACGCAGTGCTTTCTTATATTCATTGAGAGTAATATGCCAAATTAAACGAGATTCTTCAAGTTTAGTGGAACGCCATATCCTTTCAAGTTGTCTCGACTTTTGCTTTATTTTGTGGGTTTCGGCATTATGCCATGGAGCTAATCTATGTTGTTTTATTTTCTTCTTTTTCAAAGGAGCAACAGAGTCTAATTTTATTCGCAGCGCATCTGTAGCACTATCAACAACATGATCAATTTGGGGTGGTGTACATTTTGTATAAGTTTCCTCCCCTACATGCAGACATGCTATCGAGTTAAGTATTGGTGGAATCTCTTCCTTAAATTTGGCTATAGCACTAACAGATAGGTTTCTGCTGCAGGAGCTTTTGGCTAATGCTTTGTAGTCTAGTAACAGTACTTCAAAAGTTACTAAGAAATGGTCGGATAAAGCAGGATTATGCGGTTCGACTAATAGTTGCTCAATTTCAATACCATAAGTCAGAACAAGGTCAAGAGTGTGATTATAGCAGTGGGTTGGTTTATTTACACTCTGACAGAAACCAACAGAATCTAATATAGAGTTAAATGCAACAGTAAGGCTATTTTTATCATCGTCAACATGAATATTAAAGTCACCTACGATAATTACTTTATCTGTTTTAAGTACCAAAGCTGATAAAAACTCAGAGAATTCTGATAAGAATTCTGAATAAGGACCTGGTGCACGGTACACTGTAACAAATAAGATTGGCTGCAAAGTTTTCCAGGTCGGATGCGTAAGACTGAAAATGAGGCTTTCAAAGGAGGTATAATTTAATTTTTGTTTAGTATTGATAAGTAAACTTGAGTCAAAGATTGCTGCAACTCCACCTCCTCGGCCCGTGCCTCGGGCAATATGAGTATTGATATGGCTGGGTGGAGTGGCCTCATTTATGCTGACATATTCTTCATGTCTCAACCAAGTTTCAGTGAGACAGCATATATCAATATTATAATCTGATATTAAATCATTTACCAGTATTGCTTTAGATGCTAGAGATCTTATGTTTAAGAGACCACATTTAATCTTCCTGTTTTGTTGCACTGTAGTAGTTGTTACATTTACTTTTATTAGGTTATTATGTATGACACCTCTATTAGGTTTTACCTTAAATTGTCCTTGGGCAGACACACACACCGTTAATATTGGGTATTTTATTGGGGTCGGGATTCCTATGGATGACTGCCTAGGAGAGAGCGCAGAGAAGCGTGTAAGACTGCGACTCTGCCTCCTGGTCTCAACTCCAGTTTGTCATGGATTAAGTCCACAGAGCCCTGAAATGTTTGCCGCACCGGCTAACATGGGCTTTACTGTAGCTGAGTTATTTTCTAAGATGCGGAGCCGGGCTTCTATGGCTATGATTCCCGCCTCCAACCTAACAACTATACTACATTTAACACATGTATCGGTACCAGTAAAGGAGGTAGGGGAGTAACCAAACATGAGACAGTTAGAGCAGGAAATAGCACCCGAGGGTGGGGAAAGAGCCATGGCTAGCTATCAAGCTAAAGTAGCTACCGTTAGCAAACCCGAAAAGAGTGTAGGCAACTGTGGAGTTACAGTCGCTAAGAGAAGGAGAGTTTGTGAGTGCTTAAGCTGTAGTAACGTGTGATTACAACGTCAGGCAGTTGCCGTGATCAAGAGTTTTAAAACTATCGATTAAGTTAAGATAACAAGCTATCAGCAACAGAACAGGCACACGGGATACCCGGAGATGACAACAACAACCGGAAGTTACAACATGCTTACCGCAATAGTGGTCCGTGTAGAAACGGACCACTATTATCATTCTTTCCTTTTCATCTCCTTACACATACCAATCTGTTAATGCCACAAATTAAGAGGTGGAATGTAACTGAAAGTTAACTGAAGTTGGCCACACTCACTCCCTCCCTTTCCTTCTTCCCTGCTCTGCCCGCTCTGCCAGCTTTCTTACCACTTATCCAGGTAATATTAGGCTCATGAACTAATAAAATAAACGTTTTATCCCACATCAAAGTTAGGAAATCTATTAAGTAATTTATTACTATTTATATTGAATTATTCTTGCTTCATATATTGATTTGCGACCTAGTTTGATTCAAAAGCTAAGAACATATAACAAATAACAATCAGAATATAATTTTCTTTTAAATAGAAAACGTTTTTTGGCCATCCGCAAAAGGTCAGCCATCGTTGTTACAAACTGGTGCATTCAAAGGATTAAGTACATCCGGTAAAAGGACATATTTGTATAGCAAACTTTAAAGAAGGACGTTTGAAGTGCTTTATTAAGAGCATTTTTAGCATTATTAGCTTTAAAGAAAAACATTGACTGAAAAAAACAGAAACAATGACATAAGAAAACAGATACATTGTATTTTAGGTACAAATCTTGAAAAAACTGAATAAAATATACATTAAGGTATAAACTGTATGAAATATCCTCAACAATAATCAATGATTTATTGCTTGAAGAGCAACTTGCAGGTTAGAGACACCAGTGAATAAATGTGTAGGAAAATGATGAATACACTAGATTTTCAAAAAAATATACAGAAATATACACTACAGTGACATCTGGCGTGGTTTTAGTAAGACATTTTTACTTCCGCATAAAAAAGCCTCCGCACGTGACCTCCCGCGTGTGATGTAACATGGGGGAGAGCGGCTGGTCTAACGTATGAATAAACATGGATCACAATGCTAGTTTTGACACAGAAGAGGTTGAAAATATATATTCGAATGCATATCATTATAATTATGAGCCTGCTAGGCGTCCAAGAGACCAGGAGCAGCCAAGGATTAGAAGAAATAACGGCCATCGGAGAGAAATTGAGCTGTGGTGTGAGGAGAACCAGTGGAGAACAGAGCAGCTGTCTTGGTGAGTGACCAGCGTTAGCTACAGTTAATGTTAGCTAACGTCAGTCACATCACAACATTGTAACGTTAGCAATCATATATCAGGCTATAACTAAAGTAGTATTGATAATATAGTAACGTTACTGGCAGGACTGTTGATACTGATCCATAACAGAAACTAATGCCCAAGTATCAGCCGTATCTCGCGTTACCTAATGCAACTCCACACTACGTCTTATGGGGCTGTGTACCGGAGGGGAGACGCGAGATACGGCTGATACTTGACGATCTGGCAGAGAAAGGTTGTGGAGCCTCCGGCCCTCCGTTGATATGTCGTTGTAAATGGCTTGATGGAAAGCAGGTGTGTAGTCGGGGAGGGTGCACAGCTGATTGCAGCAGTTGAGTGGAGGTTGAGCCGTGAGCCAGGAGTGACAGCCACCACGCCCACACAAACAACACAGACAGGGGGAAACAAACAAACACAAAGGAGACGGCTGGAGCAGTACAGCCACCACAGTATGAGGTGTGACTTGTGCCAAAGTATGAGGTGTGACTTGTGCCAAAGAACGAACTCAATGAGCTCACTAACGTGTCGATCGCCGTGACTATGCCACGAGAGAAGTAACGTGACCCTCTCGTCTGAGAAGCTACGTGACGTCTGCATCTGAAGTTACTTTACTTTGACCAAATAACCCAGTAATGTTACAGCTACGCAGTTGATGTTCAAGCAATACTCTATTTCAATATAGTTTTGGTATTAAAATAATGTTACACCCCTTGTATGCCCTGAATGCAAAAACAACCACAGACAAGAATATTTAAATATGTATTGTTTTATGTTTACAGATGTAGCACTCCAGATAGGACTCACATGGGTGTGTCCCAGTCAAAAGCCCAGCGGATCCCAGTGGCTGGGGGTGTTGCCAAATTGCTAGAGGGCGTTGCCAAATTTCCCCATGTGTTCAATTACAGGATTTAACCATGAGATGGCGCTTCATTCACAAATACACAAAGACAACTGGGTGTTGTAGAACTTATTCTGTTTGCAATGTTTGCAGCTCTGCAGTTGTGTTTGCTGAATACTGTAGCATTTAATCACTTATTTGTTATGGTTTTCACAGGCTACTATAATGAAAAAAGCACCAATATTTTAGATCAAATAAAGTATATAGTTTGCTTTATGCAGTATATTTTTTGTAATATTGTTGGGGTGTTTTTACACAGTACAGTAGATTGAAGTAAATCAATGTATACATTAAGATAAGATAAGATGGACCTTTATTAATCCCCGTGGGGAAATTCAGTTGTTCAAACAGCAACAGGGTAAGAGTGAAAAACAGGATAGCACAGATTCACACAGATTAATAAAATCAAAAATAAGATGAGCGATAAAAATAATAATAATGAGAAACTATGAAATAAGAAATGAATAAAACTAAAATATAATTATCATATCATATATTATAAGGTATTGTATTATTAAGTAATATCATACATTAACCCCATTATAGCAGATGCCACATTGAATGGATGAACACATTTATGCATCAATAATTACAACAGAGTATTTCTAAATACAAGTTGTAAAAATACAATATGTATTTAATATGAATAACATAATGATTAATTTCAGATGATAATACTTTTCAGGGTTAGATCCGGTCTGACAGCGCTTAGCTCTCTGCTGAAGATCACTACTGCTCTAAACAAAGTCAAAAATCCTACATCCAAACGGAATAAATATAATTAATTATTATTAATACGTTAAGTCTTGTTCATTGTTTTTCACTTTTATTAAATGTTTGATATTTCCGGCACAGACCCTTTCATACCGGCAATGCGCGATAGAAAAAACTGAAAGTGCGAGAGTTTAAAGAGCCTGTGACAGCATCCCAACAACTGTTGTGCAATGAAATATTGGGCTACTAGTCATCTCGAACCGTCAGTTTAAAAAAGAAGGCGCGATACCGTTCCGATAAATATCAACAATTTCAAACATTGGGGGGAAATTCCTTCGACTCATTTTGAAGTTTTGGGGGAAGCCGGAAGTGACGTCAATGCGGGAACGCTTCACTGTGCGGCGAGAGAACCAAACACGAACAAAGTTTGTTGTCATGCGTAGAAATGGTGAATTACTGAGTTTAGGCACGTTAATAACGTTTTAATGAAGTTGACTACAGTATATTCATATTTGTCAGTGCTTTCATGTCAATTCGGGGAACATAAACATAAATGATCGTGGTGAAGATGATGATTAAATTAGGATTAAAAATCGGTAGTAAGAGCTGCTGAATTTCCTCCCGTAGGATGTGATATAAAAACAAATCGATTATTTTTGTCGTTGTAAACTCAAGTGGATGAAACTACATTTATTAGTGCTTTCATGTCAATTCGGCGAACATATGATACATTAAATTATCGTGAGGAAGATGATTTAAAAATCGTTTGTTTGAGCCGGTCTGCATTTCCTGATAAGAAAACAAACCGATGCTTTTTGTAGTTGTAGTACACCAACATGGATTAAACGTGTGTTTTTTTTAACCACAATGTTGGGGAAATTAATTGATAAAATGCATGGATTATTATTATTATTATTATTCCCAATCCGGTCGGGACACTAGGTCCACCGTTCCCCCAGCAGCGAGGCTCCCCCCGTTGACAGTTTACGTGGGCTGGGCTGGGTGCAGTGGCGGACTGGCCATCTGGTCTGTCAAAATGCATCTTACGTTTCTAACTTGCAATATCATTATTTCCGCTCTCTTCACTCCAGAAGAGCGATCTCCCTGTGTCTCTCCGTGTGCGGGGGGCGGGGCCTAACAGACATGCTGCAGCGAACACAAACCTACAGACTGGGGGTTGGGAGATCACAGGAGGGGGGGGGGGGGAGAGCTGTGGAATGTGAGCATCCCCCTTGGGAGACTTACTCCACACATTCCGATGGCCAATTAGCTTTAAACAAAGAGTTTGCAACATGGGGGGTGGGGGCTTCTCAAAAGAGAAAATGCAGATATAATTCACTCTCTCGACTCGCTGGTATCTCGAGCTGAGCGCTCATTGGTGGTTTGTACCCGCTGCTGATGAAACTCTCCATTGGCTCGGCAAAAGTTTGTTGTTGTTTTGTGTCAGTTTTACGTCGCCACTTCCATTCACATTTTTCATCATTGTTCCACAATGTTTATCATGAAATTAATATCCATATATTTTATAGTATACTACATGCCAACCCTACCGATTTGGACGGTAGTCTACCGCTTTTGACATGTTTCTACCGCCTACCGACTTAGCTGGCTTTCCCTACCGATTTTCAATCTTCCCAAACTATAACAAATAAAAATGACACTCCATAGACACTGGACTCGACTTTTGGTGGACATCGTTCGCAGCGTGATCGCATCATACAAACAGTAGTCCTCTGTGTTTCTGAAAGAGAAACAACGTGCAGACCGGGGGTAACGCTGCGGGAAAGGGCAGCGTTACCCCAGACGAGGCATTTGAGTCCTGCAGGATTTCCCCGTTAATATCAGTGTCTCGAAAACACGGTTGGCGACTGAAAGACATCCAGTGTTTGGTCTTTTCCGGAAGCATTCTACAGTGTATCAACTGAAAGAGGACCACAAACACACACAAAATATAATGCAATTTTGAGATTTGGGGATATTTATCTCCCATTCTTTCACTTTTTCTGACATTTTCAATACCAAACATGTCGTTAATGTGTTTAGTGAACTACAGCAATCTGAAAGCCTGTACATTATTTATATCACACTTTATCAGTATAAAAATGCAGGAAATAACTTTTTTAATGCAGTATTTTCTGATTTATGGCGCAACACAAAGATATTTTGCTCTGTGCAAACCTTTGACTCTATGTCAACAACATGAAACAAGAATATGAACCTGGCTTTATCCAATGTTCACACAAGAGTTGACTACATCCTGACACATCCTTCATCTACACTGTCTCAACTGAAAGAGGACCAGAAACACATTAAAAATATAATAAAATGTGGAGACTTTGGGATATTTATCTCCCATTCTTTTACTTTTCGGGCATTTTACAGACCAGACATGTCGTTGATGACACTGTTTACCAAACTACCACTTTTTCTGAAAAATGCATAAAATTATGCAATATATTTTTAAATACATGGTTTACACATGTGATTACTGGGGTTCCATTTCTTCTGATTACCTAATTTGGGCGTACACATTTGCCACGCGCAAACCTACCTCTTTTGGATTTGGAAAGGTTGGCATGTATGCTATTGTAGTGGCAATTTCTTGTTTTACCTTATATGCTAAAACCAAATGCTTCTGAAGGCATTGTCTAACACTACTGTACCATTTCTTCATATTTGCTGTTTCCTCTGCATACTCTAAAGAGGGTTATTATTCTCAAGCGCTTCAAGGCCACAGGGCTGATTTGGCAGACTATGTTGAAACTACTCCTTTTCACACTAAGTTTGAACTTCCATATTTTGATGACTGTTGTACTTTCTATGGCTGGAGGACACAGGTGTCCAAATAGCGATAGGAGACCGTGTGAAAGTGGATTTCTGCTACACAAAACTTTGACTGCCCGCCCTATCTTGTATATAAGCTTTGCTATTTTGTGACTATTGCGCACACTCCTGCAGACTACTCTGTACTCTGTGAGACATGTACCTTTGAAGCTTCAAATAAATAACCAGAAGACAACGCTGCCTGCTTTCACCAGTTTACTATTGATTACTCTCATTGTACATCTTTACAATATTGACGAGTTTAAAATATCCACAACACTATACTTGCACTGCTTACCGTTTTCATACTTTATATATCTTAGCATATTCATACACACTGTTAATACTGCTCACAGGCTGCTGTGTATATCTAGTGTATTCATACCCCTCACTGTTTATTCATCATTCAATTAATTCTATATTTTATTCTGTAGATTGTGTACATTACTTTTCACTTTACTGCTTGTTGCACCGTTAGAACCTAAACTGCATTTCGTTGTCTCAGTACCTGTAATCTGTGCAATAACAATAAAGCAGGCATCTTTATTGTGGCCTCAACAATCAAGTTCTAAGTAGTGCAATATGAAATAAAAACAACTACACTCTTTTGGCAGTGTTGTGGTGCCGAGAGATGGGAGTCGGAGGCGGGGTATCAAAGGTACAAGCTAGACTTTTATTTAGCATCTGAAAACCATTGTAAACAACTTCATGCCCGGGAAGCGAAGACCGGCGGAAACAGGAAGTCCGGTTCACTAAAATGTCCGTGCAGAACAATACCCCAACCCAGCCCAACCCATAGATCCGTGGGTGAATAATGTCAATCACCACAGTGTACACATTAACAAGAACTACACTATTTAGGCAGTGTAACAATTAAACAAGAACTACACTCTTTTGGCAGTAACAATTAGATAAATAATACACGGTCAGACTGACACTGAAGACAAACAAACTATTTTCAGCAATCAATCTGTTTAGTTGACTCTGGGTGACATGTGGCGATTTTTAAAAATCGTTTTTTGGCTGTTTAGATGGTGATGCTCCATCTGGGTCACTGCCGGTGGTTGAGACGGTGGGGTCTTTGGCGACTTCAGGAGATCGGCATTGCTGTTATTCGATTTGGACAATGCTTTCTGTCCTGCACACAGTTTACATTTGATCGTAATATTTTGTGCGTCCTTTATCCCCAGTAATTGAAAATAGTGGTTATATCTCCAAGTTGTAAATGCGCTGCTGCTCTCGCTGATACTTGCATCTGCCATAGTGTGTGTGTGCTGGTAGTGGGCGTTGCCGTGTATGTGTGTGTGTTAGCCTTAGCAAGTGTTTGTGTGTCTGTGTATTTTCCCCATAAGGCAAGACCCGCCCAACTCTGTCTCTTATTGGCTTACCCTGAAATGTTACCCCGCGTTAACCAATCATCACTCCTCTCTGGTCACTTTCACTTTTCCATGGTACTTTGAGAGGACATCGCTGTATTCGCCTGTAAATTACATCCGCAGGGAGATTCGGTTCAGTTGGATCACATAATGTAACGCAGTAACGCTCCCATTTAAATCACAGTAAC
Organism: Notothenia rossii; assembly: GCF_949606895.1. Classification (NCBI taxonomy): domain Eukaryota; kingdom Metazoa; phylum Chordata; class Actinopteri; order Perciformes; family Nototheniidae; genus Notothenia; species Notothenia rossii. Next base: position 13,673,939 of record NC_136905.1, read on the forward strand.
TATAATGGCGTTACTGAATGGGAATAGTTTAATAGTAACGTTATTAGTTACCGCAAAAGGTAGTTGTGTGCGTTAGTTTTTAACACGTTAGTCCCAACACTGGTAAACACACACCTGATCACCTGAGAGCTGCCTTTTCATTCAGACTGTTTAAAAAAAAAACGGTCTGATTTTAACAACTCAATGTGTGATTGTTATAGCAGTAATATTAGACACTAATAATACAGTAAACTATTAACACTGTATATATTATTGTTTGCCCGTGGGATTAGGATTATCGGTAGTGAGAGCCGTGCTGCATTTTCCTCCGGTCGGATGTGATATAAAAACAAAGCGATTATTTTTGTTTTTGTAAACTCACGTGGATTAAACTACATGTATTAGTGCATTCATTTCAATTCGCAAACATATGATACATTAAATGATCGTGAGGATGATGATTGAAAATCGTTTGTTTGAGCCGGGCTGCATTTCCTGATGAAAAAAGATAGCGATGGGTTTGTTCTTACACCTACGTGAATTAAACAACATTATTTTGTTAAATAAAAAGATGGTGATGTTTTGTAAATGATTAAATGTCTCTTATTTACCACAGAATATGATCCTATCCGTGACATATGGATCTTAACAAATATCCGCTATATCAGATGTACCCATGTACATGTCAAAAATCTTCCCAAAGGTCAAGGAATACCATGATCATAACACCAGAGGGAGCTCCACAAATCATGTAAAACCCAGATCTGGCACACAAAAGGGGGAATACACGTTTCGCAATTATGCCACATCAAGGTGGAACGCTCTTCCCACTACTGTAAAGGAAAGTCAAACTATACTTACCTTCAAAACCTCTCTCAAAGAGCACCTTCGGGGGAGAGCATTGCAAAACTGGCTCCGGTAATGGTAATCTCAACCTGTCGTACAATGGACAGCTCCCCCCATCTATGTATAGAGCTCCTGCGGATGATGTCACATATGCTGGTCACGTGACGAGAAACGAAGGGGGCAGCCATTTTGGCAGTAATCGCGTCAGTAAATTCATTGGCAGGCACTGGCAGACTGTCGAGGATGGTGGATAACTGCTGTGCACCAGGTTGCACAAATAGGCGTGGGAAGAAGAAAGGTGTATCTTATTATCGCATTCCAAAAGACGCGGAGAGGAGGGAAAAGTGGATCGCAGAGATTAAAAGAGCCAGGAGCCGTCTGAACAAGACTGAAAGATGGGACCCCCCGGCCGTTTGCTTTCGCTTATGCAGTGATCACTTCATATCAGGTGGGTGAAGGAATACAGTACAATGCTACAAAAATAGATAAATAAAGGTTAAAAACGCCAGCCACTTTGGTTGAGTACGTTCAAAAATACAAACTAGTTTCAGACGCACTGCAGTAGCTATCCAAGCTAATAAACAAACATGCTAACGTGACACTGCCGTAGCTAGACAAGCTAATAAACAAACAATGCTAACGTGACACTGCCTATCAAACTGGAATAATTTAATACTTACCCTTGCAGTGATGATGCCGAAGTTTTTGGATGTAAGACTCCACAGTTGAATGTTGTTTACGAAGCCGGACTGACACCATTTGTAAGCCTCCAAGCTTTTGTAAGCTCTGAGGGAGTCTCCTGAGTACACTGATGGAAAGCTTACAAGATAGCTGTGGATGTCCGCGTAGCGCAAGTCGGGTACATCGTCTTCAGAGCAGGAGGTTATGCTCTTGAAAAGCACACCGGGTGCATTATATGGGTCGCTTATATTTAATCTTTCTAATTTTGTACTATAAAGCCGAATTTCACTTGAATTAAAATGAGATGTATACTCGCACGGTAGGAAAACGCTGGCGCCGGTCGTCATGTTTACTGCCAAAATGGTGGCTGATAACCAAAAGTCACGTGACCGCAGGAGCTCGTATATCTGTAGACTTGGTATATCTTAAATATCCGGTTAGGATGTATTAGAACGAAATCTAAAATAAAAATTGTAAATAAGCCATCTGTATGTAAAAAAACCACCTGTATGTAAATTGTAAATAAGCCATCTGTATGTCAAATATGTCTTATATGTCTTAAATGATATGATGAATTGGAAATGGATCCATGATCCATTGCAGCTGGTTTAATTAAAATTACATTTATTTATCAAGGGGGCGTATCAAGTCCTGCGGGGGGGTTTCCTTTTCAGCAGGGGCCCACCCCGTGCAGATCACGGACCCGCACAGGTAGGCGTCTGAAATGAAACGCTACATCTGTAGTTGACAAAATAGTCACTGTGCTACATTTTGCTGCACTCAAGCATACATCTGACGACAAGAGTTGTGTCGGCCTTTGGCCACAAGGGGGAGTATTATATATTTATATTTTGTATAGATGTTGCAACTATACAGAGCTTTGGCAATACTAACTGAGGTCATGCTAATTGAATTGAGTATACCTTTAAGTGAGCTGTCAGGAGGAAACAAAGGTTCACCAACACATTGCACTCTACTGCTGAGAAAGGCTGTACAAAGACGTGAAACGATGTGCTGCAATGTCTGTGTATTTTTGAAGAATGCAAATTAAAGGAAGAAAGTAATAACTCGCACTGAGTCTTGATACATAACTTTATTTCCTTATTTTCATTTGAGAAACACTATCCAATGATGTATTATTTCTGTGTTACACACACACCATTACTGAATTACCTAAGGACGGACAAAACAAGGACACCACACATGATTCTTTTCCAATTACAGTATATTTATTTAAGTAACTAAATTGATTGTGATATCAGTTTAATCAGTAATGTGTGTAGTGTATGGGTGTTATGTGTCAGTATATCAAGCAAAGAGAGATAGAGAACATCTTGCATTTTATGCAATAAAAATAACTTTATATATTATAAAAGATAATAACAAAATGTAAAAAAAAATATTTACAACATTCGAAATAGGAACCAAAAGCCAACAGGCTCAGTGACCAGAAACCGGCAAAACGTGCCACAATCTTAATAAATATTACCTGATTTTCAAGTGTATGAAATATACAGAAATGCAAGGAAAGGGGAAGCGTTAAACTCTAAACAGCAAATGCTACACAATCCCAAAAATCTGACATGCATATTTACAAGAGATTTACTGGTGAACAGGAATCTTAAAATAAAAGGCGATGTACTTTCCAAAAGCATGGACTCTTGCAAAAATAGTCAAGCTTGAAAATGTCCAGGTTCTGCTTGACTCATGTTACAAATTGCTGTACGAGGAAATGAGCAGAGCCCCGATAGAAGTCTGTAGAAACCCACAACGAAGAGTTTTCCCTCTGAGGCTGAAACGCAGCTAGCCAGGGTAGGCACGCACGTCATTCACACGCTTATCATATGATAAGACTTTCTAAGCTACGCCGCCGCCACGTGAGCGCGTACTTTGGGCGCGTACTTTGGGCGCACATATGATACGTCGCCATGACGTCTGACAACGTCATGACGCCGCCTGTATTGTACATTCCGTTCAAAATGGATGGAGGCGTTGGCGTACGTTGACACGTCAGTGCTCCGCTCAGTTAGCTTAGTTATCTGTTCTTTGGCACAAGTCACACCTCATACCACAGCGTTACCTAATGCAACTCCACACTTCGTCTTACGGTGCCGTGTACCGGAGGGGAGAGAGAGAGAGAGCAGCGAAGGGGGGGGGGGGAGAGAGAGAGATGTAATACGGTTTCCTGATAAAGCTGTGGCGAGTATGTGCTGCAGGGAGGTGGATGCACAACGCACCCAGGAACGAACGCTAGCTCCGGTCCTTTTCCCGTGAGGGAAACTGTGGACTCGATGTCCTGACAGGCTCGAGTTTGTGCAACCTGCACAAACACAAGCTCACCATGATTACAAATGGTGAAATGCAATGTAAAATGACCGAAAAAATACCAGCTCACTAAATCATAACCGCTCAAACCAACTACAAACTACTACCGTGGATTGGGCAGAGAACGAGTCCGAGAAAGTTGCTCCCCCATGTGACGTAATATGACGCGTTTCACGTATGACGTTAAAAAAAAGCAGTTTTTAGTAGCAGAGCTCAAAACGGCTCCTTTTCCTCTGAATTCCTGCCCTTATGTCTTTTAAAACATATCAAATCCTGCATTAACATTTTTAATTGTAATTTTCAGGCAAGGTTAAGCATAAATGTAGTAAAAAAAAACCCTGCAAGTTGCTCTTTAACTTTGAGAATGTGAGGGAAATAGGAATACATTTCTTTACCTCTATAACCCCAGAAGCATCATCATGAAATGTCCATTTATATTCATGCTTGAAAAGCATTTACAATAATTTTCTGATTCTGTTTTAAAAACTTTGCACAATTCAGTATGACTGACATCCTAAAGATATGTTACATTACTGAAGAAAACATTTACGTTTTGTTGCTGAATAGATACACCTGAATACATCTGCAATTCTGCAAGAGTTGAATCATGACAAAAAAGATATACATTTGTTTGTATCAAAATGTTTTAGTTCAAGGTATTGATCATTTTCATCCAGCATTCACTGAATGAAAGCTTGTTTAGAACCAGAAAGATGTCTCCTTACTCCCTCTCTGGATCCGTGTTCATCCACTGAGTTTCTTTGAGAAAGGAAAAGCCATTGTTAGTGCAATTTATGGCTCACCAACCTTAAATGCAGTGGCGAGCCATGACTTTTATACCTAGGCCCTCTGAATCCCACCCCTTATGTTGTGTTCGGGTCTCCCGTTTCAAGTTAAAGTTATATAATAACTACGCTCTAGTTTTTTTCATTGGAACAAGGCTTCATGATATCCTCCACAACAGCTATATAAACACTACAAAACTGATTTTGACAATTTTTGCCAAGTCTGAAGGTCTCTAAAACCCAGCAGAGTTGTTTTGGGTGACTCAAGGTCAAATTTGTCCCAATCAAGATTAATCTTTGACTTTAGAAACTCCAGTCCCACCCCGTTCATCAACTGTAACAATAATCTTTCGCAACATGCACCTGTTCTCCCCTCCCTCTGCCCCCTTCCCCCATGGGAACTCCACCTTTCTCAAAGAATATGTATAACACTTGAACCTGAACTCACATATGCACATGTGCAATATGTGGTGTAATGTGTTTTGGGCCATAACATTACATTACGACAGGCTTGTACGATTTTTTGTGTGTTTTGGACTGAGATAAATCATGGGTCAAAATTGACCCGCGAACACCATGAACGGTAACAGCTTTTGAACACAGCACAAGGGTTAAGAAAATATAAAAAGCTTCATTTCTTTAAATTACAGTATAAAATCTCATAGTTAAAACAAATACATAATCTGATATTCAAGAGTAAAGTCTACACTCATGCTACCAAATCTATAAGGCAGTGTGTGCAAAGCTTTGAGTGATACGTTCACATCAGCATGCTTACATGATCATTTTTAACAAGTTGATTGTTTACCACTTTCACCATCTTAGCTTAGCATGATAACATGTGCTAAAATACAGAATGATGATTATCTTACGTTATAATGGCTCTCAGAACCTACCTTCCTCCGCAGTATTCTCAAGCTGATTATCCTTCAGCTGCAACACATTAAATGGAAATTGAAATTGGGGTAAAATCTGCCAAAATGGTTTATTTTCTAATAATAAACCAAAACATGTTGGCACAAAGCTAAAGCCTTTTTCAGACACGGAATATGTAACATTGCTGGTTTAATCTATAGTTCCCATTATTGAAAATAATTCCCAATAAACCGATTTGACATAGAAAATCCATTTACTCTAGACAAAGAAAGGCAGAGGCATTTGTATTTCGTGTTTTCGTACATCCTTTTTCAATCTGAAATCTGCTTTTCGTTAGTAACCCACCCTTTAGTTTAATTGTGTCAGACTGGAGTGTCATTATTTTGCGTTTCAACATTTTACCAACCGTGAGGACCATACGGAGCATTAGTTGTGCCTTTAAAAGCTGCATGTACATAATACAATCATAAACTGTACTCAAATTGAGAATTCTAAAAGCTACATAACTGACTTTCAAAATGTATTTTGGGTGTAGAGCTACCCTGCACAAAGTTTTTGATTTAGAATTTAAGCATATTATTTCTGTTACAAATGGTACCCCGTGATTAAACTTTTTTTTTGCTCTGCATCAGCCAATCGACTTGCTACTCCCTCACTAAGAGTGCTACCCAGATACACCTCAACAAACACACGCCTGTTTGCTATCTTGGCTCCAAAATAGTATAACAAACTCTCCTGATATCAGGATGGCAGTACATCTGCACATCCTCTGTTCATTCTGTTATTCTGTTAGAATTTAACAAAAAGCGAGCTTTCTTAAATAATAAAAGCTGTGGATGACACAAGGGCAACAGGTGAACACAATCAGACACACCAGGGAAACTAACGACAGGGAGGAGGACCAGACAAAACACAAGGAGGAAGACAAAACACAGAATGAACATACTTACAAAACCCATAACCAGACAGACAACACTAAAACCGTGACATAAACCTAGGAGTGTGACAGTCACACTGAAAACTGATGCACCTTAGCTAATAAATTAAATTAAGACATGTATGTAGCACCTAAAAAGAGTTGGCACAGACGCAGTAGCACTTTAAATTGTTGTTCTTACTTAAAGAAAATGTCCTGGCAGGATTCATACTTTTTTTTGTTTCTATCTTCATGGTTGATTGCACTTATTGTAAGTCGCTTGAATTTAATATAAAAATGCCACTATTTGTCAGTTTCTTCACAACTTACCTTTGGATTCTGAGCCGATGTCTGACAACTGCTGCACCAGGTCATTCCTGTTTATTTCCTTGAAAATCTTCTTGGTCACCTCCAAGGACTTTTGGCTGTAGGTCTGCGACATCAGATCCACCAGGTCTAATATGTCACTGTTCTCCAGTCGGCTGCATGAGATGCATGGGAGGCCTGCGAGGACGTCACTGTCCCGCAGGAACCACTTAAATTCTTTGAACTCTTCCTGTCCCAAATATTTCAGCATTTTCAAAAGCCTCCCTTTTGTTGTTGTGACTGATGCCACCTAAGGATTTAAAAGTGAACAAACGGAGTTATTATTGGGGTATAATGTCATAGCTGAAAAGCTCACCTGAATGCAACATCAGTTGTGGGAGGACCATCAAATGAAAGCTGTTTTGATTGACTTTACTCACCCCCGGCATCTCATCAGAAGAGTGTTCCACTGAAGAGAAAGCAATTAAAAAATATTGTATGAATGATTGATTGAACATCTTACTTCCAACACTTTGTATGAGACTATTTTTAATCATATACATAAATTACAATGGCTTTATCACAGAATGATCAACAATGTTGGCAGCATGTCCAGTGGCGACAGGTCATTAGGGGCAGGTACAGCCCCACCTAGTGTCAGCAGAAAGTATTAAAAATAATGATTACAAAAAAATACAAAAAAATTAAATATATTTAAAGATCATGTTTAATCATCTGATTCGTCTGTACATTGCTGTTTCAGTCTGTGTTCTTCTAATTAGTGTCTACAGTGCCGTTTTGAGCCATATGGGGGAAAACCCGATCATGCCCCTCCCTCTCACTGTCTAAGTGAATGGTGACTGTAAAAACTACACTGTGCATGCTCAGAGTATTTTTCAATTGAATGTGTGTGGCAAAAAAATTATGACCATAGGGGCATTGAGCTGCCATCCCCACCATACGTCGTCTCACATAATTCAGAATTGATTGGCTGTAAGTACGTTACGTGTGCAGTGCTGCGAAACGTCACGTGTAGTTTGAAGAGGAGACGAGAGAGCAGCATATAGCTAACATCACCAGCGATTAAAAGAAGTAAAAAACTGAAAGAAAATGAATGCAGTTGACCATTTGCTGGAGCACACATTTGAGACACTTATTCTCGGAGAAAAACTGGAGGTAAAGCGCCTCGGTGCCCACCATCCACCGGATTTCCAAATGGTCCAGACTGCGGGCAAAGTTAAACGCGGGTTTGATGTGGCCTGCCGACATGGCCACTGTCATACAGATCATAAATTAAAGCCCTTGATTGGTCTCTGTGTGTCATTCAAGCTCGGGATAACCTCAGTTCAGGTGAGGTAAAGGACTCTCTGGGGGTTTAGATAGTTAACTTAGTCTAAGTTCTCAGTGGGTCTCAAACGGTTTGGTCACCATTTATGTAAACACATATTTCCATTTGAGAGGGTAGTGATTAGTAAAATATGCATCAATAAATAAATAAAAAGTTAACTAGGTGAAAAAAGGTAAGATACGCTTTTAAAACTTGTTGAGCTAAAACTAGTCTTTGCTGCTGCCTCAAAGAGGAGCAGGGGGAGAGGAGGGAGAGGCTGATTCAGGAGCACAGACACACTCACAACTATAAATGAGCCAAAAATAAATAAATAAACAAGTTTCAGTATTTTTTCAAATTGGAAATACTATGTTATTGGTTATGGCCATGATTTTATGATTATTGAAATGTATACAGTTATGTTTCACATAGGTGTTTCCATAGATCTCGTTATTTTGCCCTCAAAGTGCACCAGATTGATGCGTTTCACTCCAAAATAAAATAAAAAATCTTACCAGGGGAGCATGCCCCCGGACCCCCCTAGAGGATTTGAGGTCCACCCCCACTTAAAATCACATTGATTGTTCTTAAATACATTTACCATTTTGTAATGGTATTTCATTTATTTGTGGGTAGTAGATTTAAACTATAAGGCTATCACTATGGGCCCTGCCAGTACCTGTTCGCTCTGCCATCGCGTGAGGGGTCTGCTAACAAGCGACCAACAGAAAGGTTAATGTTAATGTTGTTGCACGTCCCCCCCCCCGCTACCACCACCCCCCCAAGTATATTTCAGATCTGTGGGAAACACTGCCAAAACCCGCGGGCCCACCACCTACGGGAAACAGCGATGGGGTCGGGTGCGCTGCCAGAAGGGTGGCAGTGAAGGCAGAGGGTCTCGACGGACCAGACCCGGGCGACAGAAGCTGGCTTTGGGGACGTGGAACGTCACCTCTCTGGGGGGGAAGGAGTCAGAGCTTGTGTGGGAGGTGGAGCGTTACCAGTTGGATCTGGTTGGGCTCACCTCTACGCACAGCGTCGGCTCTGGAAACTTACTTCTGGATATGGGTTGGACTCTATTCTTCTCCGGAGTTGCTCAAGGTGTGAGGCGCCGGGCGGGTGTGGGGATACTCACAAGTCCCCGGTTGGGTGCTTCGTTGTTGGAGTTTACCCCAGTGGACGAGAGGGTCGCCTCTCTACACCTGCGGGTTATGGGGGGGGGTAACTCTGACTGTTGTGTGTGCCTTCTTGGAGACCCTGGAAAGAGTCCTGTATGGGGCTCCTGAAGGGGACTCTTTAATCTTGCTGGGAGACTTCAACGCACATGTGGGCAATGATGGAGACACTTGGAGGGGCGTGATTGGGAGGAACGGCCCCCCTGATCTGAACCGGAGTGGAGGTTTGTTACTGGACTTCTGTGCTAGTCATGGATTGGCCATAACAAACACCATGTTCGAACATAAGGATGCTCATAAGTGTACGTGGTACCAGAGCACCCTAGGCAGAAGGTCCATGATCGATTTTGTTATCGTATCACCGGACCTGAGGCCGTATGTTTTGGACACTCGGGTAAAGGGAGGGGCGGAGTTGTCAACTGATCACCATCTGGTGGCGAGTTGGTTCGAGTGGCGGGGGAAGCCTCTGGATAGACCTGGTAAGCCCAAACGTGTAGTTCGGGTGAACTGGGAACGTCTGGAGGAGGCCCAAGTTCAGGAGGCCTTCAACTCACACCTCCGGCGAAACTTTTCGGGCATTCCTGTGGAGGTCGGGGACATTGAACCAGAGTAGTCGGTGTTCAAAACCTCTATTGCCGAAGCCGCGGCAGGGAGCTGTGGTCTCAAGGTCCTAGGTGCCTCAAGGGGCGGTAACCCTCAAACCTCCTGGTGGACACCGGTGGTCAGGGAAGCCGTCCGACTGAAGAAGGAGGCCTTCAGGGATATGTTATCCCGGGGGACTCCCAAGGCAGTTGCAAGGTACCGACAGGCCCGAAGGGCAGCAGCCTCAGCCGTGACCGAGGCAAAGCAGCGGGTGTGGGAGAAGTTCGGAGAAGACATGGAAAAGGACTTTCGGGCGGCACCAAAGTTGTTCTGGAAAACTGTCCGACACCTCAGGAGGGGGAAGCAGGGAACCATCCAAGCTGTGTACAGTAAGGATGGGACGTTGTTGACCTCAACTGATGGAGTGTTAGGGCGTTGGAAGGAGCACTTTGAGGAACTCCTGAACCCGACAACTCCGCCCTCTATGTTAGAGGCAGAGCTGGAGTATGACGGGGGATCGACACCAATCTCCCGGGGGGGAGGTCACTGAGGTCGTCAAACAACTTCACAGTGGCAAAGCCCCGGGGGTGGATGAGATCCGCCCAGAAATGCTGAAGGCTTTGGGTGTTGAGGGACTGTCATGGTTGACGCGTCTCATCAACGTTGCGTGGAAGTCGGAAACAGTACAGAAGGAGTGGCAGACCGGGGTGGTGGTTCCCCTTTTCAAAAAGGGGGATCAGAGGGTGTGTGCCAATTACAGAGGCATCACACTACTCAGCCTCCCCGGGAATGTTTACTCTAAGGTACTCGAAAGGAGGGTCAGGCCGATTGTCGAACCTCAGATTGAGGAGGAACAATGCGGATTCCGTCCTGGTCGTGGAACGACGGATCAGCTTTTTACTCTCGCAAGGATCCTGGAGGGGGCCTGGGAGTATGCTTATCCGGTCTACATGTGTTTTGTAGGCTTGGAGAAGGCGTATGACCGGGTTCCCAGGGAGTCACTGTGGGAGGTGCTGCGGGAGTATGGGGTGAGGGGGTCCCTACTCAGGGCCATCCAATCTCTGTACTCCCAAAGCGAGAGCTGTGTCCGGGTCCTCGGCAGTAAGTCGGACCCATTTCAGGTGAAATGCTGCGCTTTGTCACCAATCCTGTTTGTAATATACATGGATCGGATTTCGAGGCGTAGTCGTGGGGGAGGGGATCTGCAGTTTGGTGGACTAAGGATTGCACCACTGCTTTTTGCAGATGATGTGGTTCTGATGGCTTCATCGGTCTGCAACCTTCAGCACTCACTGGATCGGTTCGCAACCGAGTGTGAAGCGGCTGGGATGAGGATCAGCACCTCCAAATCTGAGGCCATGGTTCTCAGCAGGAAACCAATGGACTGTCCACTCCAAGTAGGGAATGAGTCCTTACCCCAAGTGAAGGAGTTCAAGTATCTCGGGGTCTTGTTCTCGAGTGAGGGAACAATGGAGCGTGAGATGGGTCGGAGAATCGGAGCAGCGGGAGCGGTACTGCAGTCTCTTTACCGCACCGTTGTGACGAAAAGGGAGCTGAGCCAGAAGGCAAAGCTCTCTGTCTACCGCGCCATTTTCGTTCCTACCCTCACCTATGGTCATGAAGGATGGGTCATGACCGAAAGAACGAGATCGCGGGTACAAGCGGCCGAGATGGGTTTTCTCCGCAGGGTGGCTGGCGTCTCCCTTAGGGATAAGATGAGAAGTTCGGTCATCTGGGAGGGACACGGAGTTGAACCGCTCCTCCTTCGCGTCGAAAGGAGCCAGTTGAGGTGGTTCAGGCACCTAGTTAGGATGCCACCTGGGTGCCTCCCGAGGGAGGTGTTCCAGGCACGTCCAGCTGGGAGGAGACCAAGGGGTAGACCTAGGACCAGGTGGAGGGATTATATCTCTTCGCTGGCCTGGGAGCGCCTTGGGATCCCCCAGTCAGAGCTGGTTGATGTGGCCAGGGAAAAGAAAGTTTGGGGCTCTCTTCTGGAACTGCTACCTCCGCGACCCGACCACGGATAAGCTCGAGAAGATGGATGGATGGATGGGAAACACTGCCATAGTTGTGCATATTTTATGACAATAAACCTTTGAATCTTGAATCAAAGGTTGCTTTAAAAACAGCTTTTCTGTAGCACTTCACAGTCATACGACAGAAAATTACTTACTATCCAATGGACCAGTAATGGAGGGTGGTCCACCTATCTCTTTCACTGCAAAAATAGGAATATGCAGTGTTGCGTTAATAAAAAGAAGAAACAAAACGTGTATGTTAAGATTCTTATAAATATAAAAACAAAACAAAAAAGTAATATCAAGCATCTTACCATCTGAATCACCAGAGTTTCGTAACTCAACTGAAATACAGAACATACAAAATATGGATTTTTCATATTTTGTTTTCATGTATTGTATTCTCATCAACACATTAAAATAAAGTTCATTTTTATTATGTTTGGACATACAATGGGATTGGGCTCTCTTTAATTTAATATGATCCTTTTGTATAACACCTTGGTTAATTAAATAAAGGTAAAAGACAGATTTAAAAATCTTTTTTTTCATATGGTGTAAGTAATAATGCCCACTGACCTTTTCGCATCACACAGCTCCATACTGGTTCAAACTGTGGTTTGCGTTTCCCTTTGTTAAGTTGAGAGAGTGTAAGTTGGAAGTTACTGTTTGGATTCTCAAAGCCCACGTCAAAGAATATTGAGTGTTGCTTTTCTTGGCTATCATTGGTGAGGGTTATTTTCTGTTTTAGAAGAAAAAAAAGAAATAACAGAGAGAGATGACAAATTAGATGTGAGGGTCAATATTGAATAAACTAAAGATTTCAGTTGTTAAAAAAAAGTGAATTAGTTACATGGCCAACAAAAGATGATGCTGGTTATTTCAAATGGAG